>NW_028275166.1:31720833-32022320 GCF_013281855.1 Momordica charantia
GATGAATATTAAAAAGTAAAAGACAGCTAAAAGTTAGATAGGAAATATGTCTTTTGTTAGAATATTAAAAAGTAAAAGACAGCTAAAAGATATATGAACAAAAATATAGAGCATGGAACTAAAACTATACGGTTCATATATTACTGTTAAAATCCTCCAGAGATCTACATAACTTAGCAATGTAGGATTTGAGGGAAGTGAATTATAGAAGTGGAGCGGGGAAGGCAAGAGAGATAAATGGTAGAACAGAGTAGGAGAGGGGGGAATTACAGTGAGAAGATAGGATGGCAAAAACTCAGTAGTTCAATAAATATTAATAGCTAAGTCTAACAATCACATAACTTTGACTGTGAGCACCTTTTTGTTGAGTCATAAAAAACTTAGGTGATTCAAATCAGAAACAACAATCAAATCCAAAACATAGCAAGAAAAATACTAGAATTTAATAATATCATTGATATCCTAATATAGTAGAGCTGATCATATTTTTTTCCCATTTCAAGACTTCGTACCTACTCCCATCCGCACTATAAAGCATTGTTGTACACCACTTTCCAGGAGCATCATAATCAACTCTTGAACCCATATGATCATAAAGCCATGCCTTTATCTTCCCATCAAGAGCTGTTGAAAATATGAACTACAAAACCGCAAGTTAGTATATAACATTAAGCTCCCATTGAAGTTGCACCAACAGGTGCACAAATGCATAGCTATTATCAAATTAGATAAAATGCTAGATTCCTAATCCAGTGAAAACATAGTGCGTAATATCGAGAGAAGGCTTTATAAAACTGAGAACAGCTGTCATCCATGTGGTGTTGGAAAATGACTATTAAGAAAGAAAATACACAGTATATGATCCTGAGTCCCCCGCACTAACTTCAGTCTCCCAAACAGGACAAGTCTCAGTGGTGTTCACTCTCAGTTCTATTCAAGGATTACTCATTTACAACAATCTGTTCTTCTTGGTAAGCCTTTTTAGAACTCTATCTGTTTATCTCATGTTTATGTTATGTTCTCTGTTATGTTTCTTTTACCACGGCTTTCATTTATTTTCATTCCTTTGGGAATCTGTATCTTTGAAAATTCTATTTGTTTTCATATATATCAATGAAAAGTTGTTTACTGTTCAGAAAAACAAGACAAGTCTCAATGACAATTAAGATGCTCCTCCCAAGGTGCATTCAATTCAAAGTAGAGTTCCCCGGACAAAGATAGCAGCTGGAAGATAACCTCTTCCATCCATGTTTCTAAATGAGAAGTACAAAATTTCGTGCATCCATTTGAGACATACAGAAATACTGGAAAATGAAGCAGAGATAGCATAGTAAGAATCCAGTTAACTGCCAGTAAAATTTATTGCACGAACTCACTTGAATGTTTTCCTTATGATGAGGACATATGGAATACACTGGTGCCTCATGCCCTTCAAAGGTAAATAGCTTTCGTCCTGCTGTATCCCAGACCTGTTGGATTTCTCAAATTAAATGCAAAAGACAAGATTGTCCACAAAAAGTAATACAGATTTCTTAAATTAAGGGTGATGGTCTCTCTACCCTAATGAGTTTATCTTCTCCACAAGTAATCACACAAAGCATTTTATTTGGATGGGCGAAAGCCAAGTCATTCACTCCACCTGTGTGGGCATCAATCTGTAAAGGGAAGAGATGAGAGGTTAATAGAATCTGAAGTTGTCAAATTAAATATGCAAAAAAAGTAAGACCGAACCTCTAAATGTTGGTTTAGTTCATTCGAACTATTATATGAGTATAAATGAATTAAATGTTTGGTGAATGCCACCCCTGCAGCAACAAGAAGTGAGTAAGATAATCGATTGGGCATCTAAAATCAGTTGCCATCTATGACAATGAATAGCAAAAAAATTTGCCACTGTCAAAATGAACGTACCAAAATAATTCCCATCTGGACTCCAAGTGACTCGGCTGACAGATATTGGTGTGTCTTTTACCATGGCAGCCTGCATGCATGTTCAGTAAGACGCCAATCTCAGATCATGACTTCAAATAACTTCCACATATTAACATAAAATAGGACAATTTTAATGTTCCCAAAGGGAATATTAACATAAAATTAGACTACCAAAAGCTCTAAATTAGAATAAAACCTGAAATGCCAATGGCCTAGTTGTCATGTCCCATATCTTGAAAGGCTTTGAAATCACTCTCTCCCGAAGACCAAGTTCCCAAAGAGTAACTTCACCATTATTAGAACCAACTGTCCAAAAGACCCAATAGGTGAAGATTGAACAGTAAAGGAAAATTTTAAATCTTAAAACTTCTCCTAAAAAATCAGGTATATGACAAACACAATGTGGTTCGTACGATTCACAATCATTACCAAGAAGTAAAGTGTGGTGAGTAGGATGGAAATCCATGCTTGTAACAGTAGACCCTTGGTGCAATGTGAAAGCTACCGTTCTTGGAAGGTCTTCCAATGACCAAGAAGCTTGCTGCCTGGGTGCTGGATACGTGACCTGAAAAATGTATAGAAAACATGAGAAGACCCAACATTATAATCTTAAATCATCGAAAGTTGCACAAAGAGATCAAATTAGAAAAGATGATGAGTTGCAGTTACATCCATGATATAAAAATTAAGGGAAAACTTACCTCCTCAACAGATTGAGCAGACCGTAATCGCTTCATTAGTTGTTCATGCTCAGGATTTTGATAATCAACCATACCAGGATTTGCTGGAGGTGTTCTTGCATGCTTCAAGATTGAGACTGCGTATGTATAATGTAAGGTTGTCATCAGTATGCAAGGGCAATATAGAAATAATATCCCTCTACCTAGGTGTGTGTTGTGCAACAGAGGAGGGGTTAAATAACCCATTTTCTATAAATTCCTCTTCATTAGAAAGGTTAGGTGGAAAGTGTAGCAAATTTTTAGGTTCAAGTGGTGCTGTCCTCTCAAGATTCAAGTATTTCTGGTGCAAGTTCTAACAGGCCACTATTTGAAAGGAAAACCTAAGCTGTTATGCACTGATGCTACAATGGCAGCTTATTGAATTATTTGGATTGATTTTCTTTGTTTAGAATTGTGGAATTGGAAATCGTAAATACCATTGAGGACTTTTTTCATACTCCAGGACAAAACTCCTTATCTAAGGCCTTTTAGGATTAATTCCTTGATTCAAGCCAATTGGAAACCTTCCATACAATCTCTTTTGGCTTTTGAATTGGGAGGATGGTCTTTTCTTCCTATCCTTTGATATACAACGTTTTTAAGAAAAATAGAACTCATCAAATCAAAAGAGATGGATTGTGCATGCAGCAGACGTAGAAAGAGGATAACACCCAACCGTTGTTCTTCAAAGCAAAATTTGATCGAAACCAAATAAAGAGATGGCATTCAAAACATGTTTCATTTTTAATAACCATGGGGTGTTACAACCAGGCATGTTAAACTACCACAAAAATGCTAGGAAGCATACTTTCGAAAATCTTTGTTTCTACCTAGAATTCAATCGACCTCCCTGCATGCACAACTTGACACTAGGAACTACTACAGTACTCGATAGCTAGTAAATTGGCATTATGATTAATATTTCAAGAATGTTGTTCCCAGCTATTTGATGCCATGCTACCTTAATCATCCATAGAAACAGTCAATCCTGGGGTAGAGAAAACTCTTCATTGTAAATGTATTGCTTTGACACTCCCTATATATATTATACTCAAACTGAAGAAGAGAATAGACCTTGATTTTGTGGAACAGGAATGGATGAAGCAGTAACCACAGCTGCTTGGACAGATGAAGAAGCTGAGGCATTTGCCATCCAACCAGCTAAAGCGTTGGCATTAGCTGCAGCTCCAGCCGGAGGAAATGGCTGTTTGATTAAAAAAACCAAAAAGAAATTTAGCAATGACTTAATAGTCAGATTTATCCAAGGAGAGTAATATGTAACACCATACACTATGAGCTCCAAGTGGGGCATAGGGCGCAGGTTTTGCAACTGGAAGATTGACCGGTGTTGGTGCAAGAGGACCATTCGGTGGTGAACATGTATGGTCCATGAATAAGGTCTTGATATCAGGATTTGGCCGGGGGTTCTTGCACAACTGATGCTGCCAGTTCAAACTGCATCAGGCATCAAGTAAATATTATCAATGGTACGGAAGCAAAAGAATGAATAGCTCAGCATCCAGAAGTACTATTAGTCTTTTAATGAATTAGAATTCAATGTTGAAGCATCTGTTGCTCATAATATTCAAAAGAAAGTTGTTTCTCATTATAGTCAAAAGAAAGTTGTTGCTCATTATATTCAAAGAGAGAGATCATTTTTACTAAAACATATTAATCATCAAGGTGCAAAGTTCAATGCCAAAGATCAAAATCAAAAGGGGTGTAAGAGAAGAATCTGGGGCCACAAAGCCAAGGCACAAAGACGAAAAACTGCAGAAATATATCAGTAAGTCCGCTCAACAAACATTTGTGCTGATGAAGCACTACCAACTTAAGGTGGAAGTTTCAGGATAGAACCCTGCCGTCGCACCAACTAAGATCCTGACCTTTGATTGATGAGTGTTCGTAATCTTGACGACTTCAATGTTGGGAAGACAAGCTTGTCTCGGAAAAGGGGATTTGCCTCTATAAGCTTTTTCAACTCTATCAACATTATACTTCGGGCAGTTTTTGTGTCACCATACTTGGAAAGCTGCTCATTTTCCCTGGTAATAATTTATTAAAAAAAAAAAATAGGACTCAGTCCATGTTAACCACGTCCATATACAATAGCATAGTCATTTTTTATTTTTTTTTAACATGTTTTATTTTTTTTTAACAAGAAATAACATAGTCATTTTTATTTTATCACCTATATATAGGATCGGAAGGATATTGGATCGATTTTGATAGCTTATTAATAATGCACATGCAATAACTTACCTAAAATTACCAAGAGTCAAAAGCTGTGTAATTTCTTTGTACAACTCCTCGTTAAATGTCGAGAAAACTTTCAAGTCGCTTACCAATATCTCCACAGCCTTCGCCTTGTCATGCCTTCAACATTATGAAACAGGACAAGTTATATATTATTCCTTTTAAAAACAAGAGAGTTACGGTTCCTAAAACAGGAAAAGCAATCTTGTACGTGTGTCTGAATTAGAAAAAAGAGAATCAAGTACCGGTCAAGGGCTTCAAGATACTTTTGCTTCCTTATTTCAAAAAATATCTTCATCGAGTATCTGTTATCATCAACTTTTGTATATCCAGATAAGTACTTCTCAACTTCCTCCCATTCTCCAGCCTGAACTTTTTCCTCAAAGTACTTCATATTGAAGTAAAACCCAGATTCTTTCTCAAGCCTATAACATAAAGAATTAATTCCTCAAACAAAACATCAGCAAAACTCAACAGAACTCAATTTAAGGAGGGAATAAATGCTACATAATAATCAATGATGCTGATACTGAAGGTGTATAACCTTGATATTGTAATAGCAATAATAATAATAATAGAAAGCATCAGACTATGAAGAAAATCTTTTGGTTTCATCACATCTTCAACTGTCATTTCTCTGCACTTTCTAGCAACCAAAATCTTTACTTAACATGAAAAGGACAATTAGAAACTAAATATAGGATATTTTTTATATCTACTGATACGAAACAGAATGACAGCATTATATAATACCACATGCTACAAAGTCAGGTAGATAAAAAAAAAATTCCTCTCCTCCACTATTCGTCCCCACAACCAGATATATATATATAAGCGTTAATCTGAATTTCTCAATGTAAAAAAGATAAAAGGAAAATCTCTAAAAGCATTAAAAATCAAATATGCTCCAAGTACACACTTGCCAGAATAGAAACCGGGCTGGAACAATAAGTAATGTGTTTTAGCATTTATTCAACACACATACCGAACGACCACAATTCAGATTCACAAATTATACTCCCCCTATTCCTGTCTAATTCCATTCAAATAAATTGAACAACTCCAATACACAATTAAGGAAGACCAGGGAGAGAGAAACTTACTTGTGCACGGATTCCTTGAACTTCTCCTCCTCGAGGAATTGAAGTATGAGAAACACCAGTTCTCTGCTTAAAGACGACATTTATTCCAACTGATAATCCCAAAACCAAAACCCTGCCGTCCAGAAACCGAACCACACAACCCAACCTCGAAGCTGAGAGTTCAAATTCCCCACCAAACACGCCCGAATCCGCCCCAATATCAAACGCAACTTCCAAATCTATGCTCAGACTTGCCGGAGAACCTCAAAACACGAAGAATCATAGAGCTTTCAGGCATCACTCGGAGCGAATTCCAAGGAATTCTAGGGTTTCAGAGGCTGCAGAGACGAGAGAGAAGAGGACTTGGTCTCGCTATCTTCGATGCGTTGTACAGGGGTCTCTCTTTTTCTACTTGCCTATCAGTGACAAACTTTGATAACTTATTTCAATAGTTTATCAGATCTGTAACCTCACTTATCAATAAGCACTTTTGCTTATCGCTTCTGAGATATAAGAGCAATTAAGAAGCCGTGTTGCGGATTCGAACCACTAATTCAAATCTAGTGAATATTCGCAACACACGTCCAGTCGTACCCTACTTCCTCTCTCCTCTCTCCTCTCTCTCTCATCCCCATAACTCTCTTCGTACAGTCGCTTTCGGTTCGCTTTAAATAGGCTTTATCTCGTTCGCCAATAGTTATCGCCGAGTTTCTCGCGGTTATTATGGTTTATCGCAAAGTTATCGCGCTTCTTCTTTTCAGTTTTTTATTTCTGCAAAAAGTAAAAAGAGTCTCACTCGCGAGCGGGATTGATGCTTCCCTAACGGATTGGATTTGAGTGTCGACAGTGGGCCCCACTTTGGATGCCTCAACTTTTTCTGGTTTTTTTTTTACTTCTTAATTTCATTTCATAAATTTAATAATTATTTAATTTTATTATAATTTTTAACTCTAATCTGAATTGTACTATTTTTATAACATTTTGATTTTCTTATTATATTTGAAAATATACATTTATGGAGATATTGCTTTTTTTTAAGATAACAAATTGTAGATGATTATTTCTTAAAAAAATGGAAGATATTTGACAATCAATTCAAATTTAATTTTTAATTTTCGAATTTACCGTGTCAAATAGATTTTGAATTTTTATTTGGTGGACTTAATTTCTAGAATAACATTTTAACTCTGTTGAATGTGTCTTCAAAGCTCTAGATTCTTATTCCCTTTTTAGGTAGGTTTGTCAATTTTTTTATCTTCAATTTAGTTTCATTTTAATTATACATTAATAATTATTTTTGTATTCATAAACTTTGTAAACTAATAGCATAGTATAAAAAAAATTACTATTCACTTTACCAGTTCAATTATGTTCACATTGACGTTTATTTGTTGGGTAAGATAATAAAAACATGGTGTGATATTGAACTTACAAAATTGGTGACAAAGACTATTAAATATAAATTCAAAATTCAGAAGAATTTACAAATCAGCTATATAATTTATTATCGATATTAATTTTGAAAATATATCATTACAACTCTGTGGTTGAGAATTTAGTCTATAAAAAACATAATTAGTCATTGTTGGGCTTCATTGCTGACTTAATATATTTTGTTATTATTGAATAGCTTAATGGATAAAGATTGCAAAATATTTTTTATTATATAGCTATAGATTATTTATATAGTTACATTTTTTTAAAATATATATTTTGATATTAACTATACATATTATTATTATTTTTATAATGCTTGTTTTTGAAGTTTGAGATAGCAAGTCTTTTACAAACGTCGCCGTCGTTGATATTATTAAAATAATTTTAACAAAATCCAATTACACTGATCCATTATTGTATTTAATTAAAAAATAATTGGACTAGCCTAAAACCTAATTTGATTAGGGCATAAGTAACCTTATAAAAGTCAACATTTGTAATTTTTACTCCTACGTCTATAATATTATATTATATATATGGAAAAAAAAAAGATCATAGACTCGATAAAACCATGTACAAAAATTTATATGCAAATACCTCTTTAATAATTATTTTTTCCATAGAAACAAATCTAATTTATAAAAAATAGAAAACTAAAAACTAAATGGATCGAAATGACATAAATGGTATGTTTTGAAATTTTAACTACATTTTACCGGTAGTACGATATCTCGTAAAGGGTTTAAAAGGACATAGATATTAAATTAAATTAAACCAATATGTTGAATTAAAATAAAATAAAATTAATATTTAAAAAAACCAATAAGCACATTTTTTTTAAATACTATTTTGAATTTTTACTTTCAACTCTATTTCATTTTGATTGATCTACTCTCAACTTCTATTATCTTAATTCATACTTTTAAAACGTCTATTTTATTCACCTACTATTTTAAAATTTAAATACTACTTCGATGCTTTAAAAATATAGATATTAAAATGGACAAAAGTTGAGAGTAAGAAAAGTCGAAATCAAAATAAATTTGAAAAATATGGGTATAAAAATAGTATTTTAAAAAAATTTGTCATGCTCACACGTTTCAGTGGAAACCTCTGGCACGTCTCAACATGCTAAATTTTTGAATAAATAAATAATAATGTTGAACAATTGACACTTTTTATAATAATAATTATTATTGACATTTAATTTTTGTTCAAAATAATGAAACATCATTTGTCTCATTATATAAAAAGATAAGGCTTCTGGTTGGTGAGAATTTTAATTTCTCTTTTTTAAATTAAAAAAAAAGGAAAAAGAAAAAAAGGGGAACTTTTTAAAAGCTGTGAGCCAATGTCCTTCAAGTGGGGGCCCACGAACTTCCGTGACCAGATTTATTGGCCACGTGGAGGGGCAAGGACTTGCCACGCGTCGACGCGCTTGAGGGAGCGCGTGAAGAGCGAGGGAGGCGAAGCACATGTTGCGCGCGTTGTGGTGGCGTCATGATGACAGCGATGCAAATCGGCTTTTTTAAAATTTAAAATTAATCTTATTTTTTTGGTAAAAAATTGTCATTTTCTCGCGAGATGATATCGTCGTTGGCAGAACTGACGAATTTGTACGAAACTCTTACTTTTATCGTCTGACACTTTTGAAAACTTATGGTCTCGCATTTATGTGATAATTTTTAGTAATGCGATCTTCATCTTAAAATATTTTAGATTTCAAACGAAATCAGTAAGGCTTGGTTGTCAAAATATTTCCCAAATTAGTTTTTTATTTTATTTTTTAACAATAATAATTGAATAAAAATATTCATTAAAAAAAGAGTATAAATATGTGTTAGTATATAAGGTAATATATATATATATATTTTCAACTTTAGTTCATTTTAATCCTCCTTTTTATCTCGATCTCTAAACTTCTATTTTTTTTTTCATTTTAATCTCTATAATTTCAAAACATTCGTTTTGGTCACTTACACGTCCTTTAAAAAATTGACCATTTTAGTCTCTTCATTTTTATCTTTATCTCATTTTTTAATCAAAATTTTAACCTATCACTCACTCACTAAAATTCTCAAAATGTAGCCATAATTTGTATTAAAGGTTTTATTGTGTATGATCGTTAAAAATCTACAAAAATAGACTAAAATAGTCATTTTTTACCGGTAACAAACAATATGTTTTGAAAGTACATGACCAAAATTAACCAAAGCCGTAAGTACTAAAACCAAAATAATTTAGACATATCTTCAGTGAGACCGAAACATATTGTTTTAAGAGAGCTAATCATTTATTTTCTTGTCTTAGAATCTTATTAGGTCTTCAAAAAATTTAAAAATCTTTTTGTTCATATTATGTTTTGAAGGATGTGTAAGTTATATTAGCTGAAAAACATAAATTTAAGACAAATTTTAAAGCATTATATTGACTAAAAAATAAGTTGTGACATAGGTTAACCTTACCGTGAAGTACAAGTAATCAACCAAATCTATTGTATTTATGTGATTTAGAATGTCATTTACAAATAATTTGTTATGTTATATTTTGTTACATTTGATCGACGTCAGAGACCTTTTATAATTTAAAAAAGTAACTGACGGAATAAAAAATGTAATATAATTCATAAGCAGGAGGATCAAGAACTATTAATGGTATACTATTTATAAAAAATATCATTCCACAAATAGTTGAATCAACCATGTGAAAAAAGGATAAAAATGGCAATGATTAAACAAGGAAAAGATAGTAAAATTCATTGAAGGTATATTCTTCAAAAATGAGTGGGCATTGCATTATCTCACTTTGAGAACATGGAAAAAAAGGGGGACTAAATAGCAAAAATTACCATTATTAAAATGTGTGAACTTAAGGAAATAATTTTATTGGGAAGCATATTTTCCTAAGTGAGTGGGATCATTATGATATTAATTTCATTTTAGCCAAAGTCTAAATTTGGGATTCTTTTCATTTTAAGCATCTTTTTTTTTCCATTAAAATGAGTGTGCAATTGCACATGCACTTACGAAATTGGGTGCAAGTAATATATCATGATGACACACAACACAATATATATTGAATAATTCATGGGAGTTTAACACCTTCTTGAAATTTAATCAATCATGAATCTTATTTAATAAGGATAATTTAAAATTTTAGTTATGCAATTTAAATTTAGCAGGTAATCAAATCTACGACTTAAAAAAAATGTTGCTAATATTTTAGTGTCTTGATTAATTGAATTTTTTGTATGCCAACATGAACATAACTTAACGATCGTAACATCTCACTTATTCCTTATATAAGTTTAACAAATTAGGGTGAATTCAAATCTTTTTCTTTAATAGGTATTTTATTCACTATAATACAATACTCAATTAAGAAATAATATTCTTTTCATGAATAATGATTATGTAATTGTTTCAATCAATACATGATTACATTACTAAAATTATTTCAGAATTAATTTTTTAAAAGCGTTTCCTATTTTTTTTTTTCTAAAAAGGTTTGAAAATTATATTATTTATTTATTTACTCTTCATATTAATTTTTAAAATACAACACGTTTGAATTAAATTATAATTCAAAATTAATTAATGAATAGATATGATCGGTAAATTTAACCAAACATGAAAAAAATACATGAAAACAATAAAATAGTTTTTAAAAATTATTATGTTTTTAAAAATTATCCCATCAAACAAATTTTCTGTATCAATTTTATTTTCAAAATTTAAAAGTACAGTGAGGCGCAATTGAATTATCAGCTTATATCACAAATACAATTTTTAAATTATGGGTAAATTTTCAAAATATGCGAGTTTAGATTTTTTTTTAGTACAATAAATGGGGTGGGAAGATTCAAACTAATGATATATTGATTAAAGACATGTGCCAATTACAACTGAGGTAAGCTCATGTTGGCATGTGAATTTAAAAAGTTATCTATAATATCATGTTTGAAAATCCAATCTACTTTACGAACGAAAATAAAATTAAAAAAAAAAAGAAAAAGAAGAAGTTGTTTGTGATATCATACTACTTCTCTTTTTAAGGAGACAGAAAATTGACCCGAATTATTTTACACAAAATTTTGATTTATGATTTGTTTTAACCTATTATGATTGAAATGGTTACATCAAAGGTAGGAAATTTTGGTTTGATTAATGAAAAATTGACTTAAAAAATCCATCAAGGGAAATGATAAATGCATATTTAGATGTCCCTTTCAAGAAAAAAAAAAAGAAAAAAAAATGGAAGCAATCTCCTACAAACATTCCTATGAATGGCTTAATTATACACAGTCTCCAAATCATCACAATATCTTTGGTGGGCTCATTGGCTACTTTCAATTATCTTCAATTTGATGTTCAAATTTCTATTTTTGTATTGTTTTTCATTTTGGGGATTTTTTTTTTCAAAAAAATATTGAATGGACCATTGAATAATAGCCTATCTATCAAATGTGATTTACTAGTAAATTTGAATCAGATTTTTTATAATTTTTTGGTTGAACAATAAGGTGGTCTCCCCACAATTCTCACGCTTTTTTCTTAACTGCGCTTGTTTCTTCCATTATAATTGATAATTCAAAAATAAATAGACAATTTTTTTAGTTCAATTATTATAGGAGCGGAAAATTGAGCTATTGATATTGAGAATAATAATGTGTTTTATATGCTAAAACATACTAGTTTTAAGAATATGATACTTCCTATAATATTTCATAAAATATGATACTTTTACGGTTCTTTTTTTCATTTCTTAAAAAAAAAGGTTGTTTCTGGAATGATAGACAGTTATCAGATGCTACAAATGCTATTAATAATTCAAAAGAATGTCAATAAATTGTTACTTTTTTTTTTTTGTTAAAGATAAATATAACACAAAAACAAAGAGACATGTACCTTTAAAAATATGGTACTTCCCATAATATTTTGAGAAATATAGTACTGTACGTTTAGGTAAAAGACTTATTAACAATTTAAATATATATTGAGTAGGCACCCAAAAAACAATAATAAATAATAAGAAAAAAAATTGACCTACAATTGTGTATTGCAAACCTTTTGTTTGTGTTTTTTTTTTATTACAACCTTTTGTTATAAATTAAATATTTTTACGCTACTCAAAAGTACTCAAAGCACTAATATGGACAAAAATCATAAAGGAGGTGAATTTAGCCTCACACGTTTGACACATGTTGATTGGAAGAAAAGTGTTACACGTGGCAATCATTGACAAACTTCATGTTTCATCATCTCGGTCATACATTCCTTGACCGAACCAACGTCTTGTGTAACTGAGCCGATCTAATTTCAGGGAAATACACTCCTTGTTGTTTCTGATTAGCATAATCTCGACTCAGCCCCAGTCTCTGTCAGAGACCATGACAACATGTCGTGATTCACGACCACCTTAAAGAGTTGTTGAGACACTATCGGGAATATTGTCGGGGAAGTCGCCTATAAATAAACCTCATTCACTCCATTTTCAAGTACATGAATGCTTAGTTCGACCGGTTACAAATTTTAGCATCGAAGTGTGTTCTGTTTTTCTAGTCACTCGTCCAGCTCATCCTTCGAGCAACTCTCAGTCCGAGCCAAGGTTTGCAGTGTTGGTCATTTTTTTGATCAAACAACTTGAAAGTCTTTAAAAGGGAAAAATGAAAAAAACTATAGTATGATACTCAAGTTAGTAACGTTCGAGGTTATCTCAAAACGGACTATCAATCATACATTACTATTTATATCAAACCAAAAGTTACAGAGTAGATTTCAAGTTAGTAACATTCGAGGTTATCTCAAAACAGGCTATCAATCACACTCCCATTTATATCAAACCAAAAGTTACAAGCGTAGGTTTCGCCATCATGGAGTCAAGGTTGATAGAAGTTATCACCTCGACATCGTGACATGACATACGATATTTTAAAGGAAACTTTGAAATAAAGAAAAAAAAAGAGCCAAAAATCAAGAAAGAAAAATTAAATATGACTTGATGACCAATTTGAAGAACTTTGTCACCTTGAAAATTATTTAAAATGGCCAAATTGTGTGCCACCACTTTTGCAAATCCACTTCCAAGTTGCATTTTATAAATAATTCCTTTGTCCTCACATTCTTAATTCTTATGTCATTTGGTTGTGCACAAAGAATCTTATACTTAAAAACATCTCATTCTTTACCATACAAATTTAACTTTTATTCTTTCCTTTTTTTTAAGTATCTATCAATCTAAGTTCTCCCCTCGATATAAAAAAGCAAACTACTTTAATTTAATTCATAATTAAATTCATCTATGGAGTGTCAAAATTCTACACGAATACATAAATCATACTTATTATGTTGGGGAGCAAGTCATTCCAAAAAAAGTAAATCTTTCTTATATCAACCATTTCTAGTCCTCGATATTTCGATTAATAAACAACATCGATGAAGACGTGTGTGTGCATTATTACGCTAACCTCATCCCACCTGCCCCGTTTATACCCCTAGTCCGATAATAACAATATATTTTTATTTTTGGATATAAAGTTTGTTTATAGATAATTTTATTTGTAGGATTCGAAGTTTTATTTTACCATTTTGGGCATGCCAAACCAAACACTAGAAGGTAGCATTAGAGTTTTCATCTATTTTGACTGCCAAAGATGCCCCCAAGTCTTTCAAAGAAACTAATTGAAATGCTAAAAAGAAACAGATCAAGAAGAATTGGGCCTTTTTCTATTGAACTGCTAAAACTGAAGATATTACAATTGGAATGAGAAGTAATTTGTTTTTGCTTATTTGCTCTTCTCCTATGGCGTGGATACAAGGCCATCTTCTTGCTCTGATGAGGAGTGGAAGAAGAGGCAGATAGCTGATATGTCATCCATTGCAATGCCCCGTCTCTTCCGTTTCCATGCCCGAACCGCACACTCGACCAGTCGTTTTGCTGATTTCGCTCTTTCCGGTGCTGACGAAACAATCTCCACAGCTTCTTGGTTGGAGACAACATCCCATACCTAACAGAACAGGTGGAATAGAAAGGAAGTTGTTTCAATCGTACTATTCTCCATATGTGTTTTTGACATTTTTGGGACGATGTTTTTTGAAACACGAAAAACAGGGTAGCGACATATTTAGAAAGTCATTTGGCTGCAAAGCAAAGGTTCTTCTTACTTACCCCATCAGTTGCCAGTATAATGAACTGGTCTCTGCTGGTTATGTTTCTATGTGTCACTTCTGGCACAGAAATGAGTCCAAATTCTTTTATACAATAATCACCAAAGGCTCTCGACATTGCCAATCCGGGTGACTCCTCGTCGGGAAGCCATACCCGGTGAACTCCCGGTTCGTCACTTAAACAAAACACCCTCCCGTTGCACTGGATTATCCGCTCGGCCTCCTCTGGAGATAATTAAAGATCAATACATAAACAAGGATGAACTTCATTCATTTTCCAGATGGAGAGAAGAGAGGGACTTACGAGGTAGGTTCGGTTTGAAATCAACAGTGAGCTGAACCGGAACTACCCTTCCATCATCTGATGTAGTAGCCAAAACGGCTCGAGAGTCACCTACATTGGCTACAACGACTAGTTCGCCCTGGAAATGAGTAGCAATGGTTAGGCTGGTTCTCAGAATGATAAGACAACGACATTCATATTTGCAAAGAAGATCCAAAGAACTGTTTGATCATCCAAAAGTATATGAATCCAGTTTGTCAAAACATGATTTTAGAATTCGATTCCATGGTTAAACACATCTCTGACGCAGGTGTGGAAGAAGTTGAGGAAATAATTGAATATTAACATTCAATTCTGCCAAGTGAAACATAAACCAGCTAATTTTCTAACAGATTCAAGTCCAGTGTATACACATTCATCTTCTAGATCTTTGGGCTACATATTCAGATAGCGTCACGATGCAGAGTCGGTAGAATTCACCCATTGATTATGATGCTTTCTACTTGGAAGAAACAAAAAACCAAAATGCATCTATCTTTAGCAAGTAAAAAAAAGCAAAATCCATTTTACCTGTTTAACAATGGACAGGGCAGTTGTTCCGCTGTAAAACGTATCAATTTTACGGTGCTGCTCGAGTTCGTGATCAATAGCAGCACAAGTTCTTAAATACGAATTCTTCCATATATCAAATCGCTGGTGCTTCTTTTCTGAATCCAATTCCGGGTCGAGAAAACCTTGAGCAAGTCCCTGCTGCCAATGGCACAACAACGACGGCGCCATTGATTCTCTTACCGTCTTTGCGACGAAATGACCCCACGGTCCATGCCCATCGAAGATCCCACAGAATATCATGTCTTCTTGACATCCAAATTCCTATACACAAACGCCAAAAGCCAAGCAATTTTTATATGCTAACAGGCAGCCCAAAAGAACCTCACAAACTTCACTTTATTTGATTGGGACTCTTACCTCCCATACAATGCAGCAATCTTGGTTTACTCCTTTTTCACCTTTTTTCGAGAAAACCGAAGCAAAGTTATCTGAACCTTCTGCATTGAGAACACCGGAGGTTCGTAGTATCAAGTCTTTCTTTTTTGCATCCTTTGCCATGGCTTTCGCTGCTTCTCTTCCTCCTTCATCACCTAGATTCCCGGAATTCCTACCTTTCTTGAAGGAAAATGACCTTGCCAGCCCATTGAACATGGTGGAGAAATGCCCCATTAGTTTGCAATTCCAATTCTCTCAAAATCCCCACTGATCCCAAACTTTGCTTCTTCCTTTTAAAGAATCAGTTTCTGAACTCAAAACTGCTAAAAAAAAATCAGTTAAAATCCAATTCCATGACCATGTGCACCAAGAAACTGTAGATTAAAAAAAGAAGAAAAATAAAGCTGTTTTTTGAAAAAACAGCTTCAAAACAGCCCTAAACTTTCAACAGTTTCTTATGAGAAATGAGAATCAAAAGGAATGGTTTTACTGAGAATAGGACAGGACCTGCTTTCAACAGTTTCTTATGAGAAATGAGAATCAAAAGGAATGGTTTTACTGAGTATAGGACAGGACCTGACTCAGAAAGTTAAGAATCTTGAGCTTTTATAACAGGAAATGACATGTCACAGTGAATTTGAAAGACATTATTATTATTACAAAGAATATGCAGAGCATTTCAACAAGATTTCTGAAGAAACAGGTGAAACTTGAAACAAAAATATTGTATAAAATTCACAGTAAGGGCAAAAGCAGAAATGCAAGACAAAAAAGACAAAAATGCTGGAAACTTTTCCAAATTTTCTATCCCCCACTTGCCTTGGGGATCAATAAAAAAATCAACCCACTTGTTTGATCATCAATGGGTGAAATTATGTAATACCAAAGAAATCTCTATGGTTCCCTTTTTGCAGTTTGGCATGTCAGAAGGAAGGCTATTATTTCTTTCACTGTGAGAATTTTTTCCTGTTGTTAATCTTTTGAGTTTTTTCTCAGCCCCCAAACATAAAAGCTATTCTTTCTTTCACTTAGAGAAAACTTTCCTGTTCATCTTTTAAACTTTTCTCAGCCCCCAAACAGAAATGCCGTTCTTTCTTTCACTTAGACAAAAATTTCCTATTGTTCATCTTTTGAACCTTTCTCAGCCCCCAAGCAGAGAAAAATAATTCCTGTTGTTGAACTTTTGAACACTTCTCAGTTTCCAAACAGAAAAGTTATTCTTTCTTTCACTATGAGAAATTTTCCTGTTGTTAATCTTTTAAAATTTCTCAGCTCCCAAACAAAAACTCAAAAAGGCGTGATCTGGTTGACAGAACAGACCTGTAACCTTTCATATTTTGCTGAAATCACTTCAATCAAGCATCAAAACTGATAAAGAAAAGAAGAAAGGAAAAAAAAAAAAAACCCCACAAGAGCTGCAAAACAAGAGAATCACTTCAAAATTTTCTTTCATTCCAAATTTTCTCGACCACCAAACAAACAGGGGAGAGAAAATTCAGGACGAGACAAAAATACAAACCCAGTCCAAAAAAGGCAAAACCCAGATTCAGCAACCGCTTAACCAAAACAGAAGTGCCATTGAAAACCAAAAACTCAACAAAAATCGAAACGACAAAAAATCCCAGAAAAGCAACCTTGGTTTCTCAGAAACTACCGGACTCCACGAAAATGGTAGACGAGTGAGGCAGCTTAGAGAGCCGGAATCGGAAGCAATCGCCGGAAAGCAGGGCGGCGGAGGGAATTCCGGCGAAGTGGGTCGGCGGTGGGAGTGAAGGAGGAGAGAAATCGATCAGAATCCATAAGAAGAATGTTGGATGGAGGAATTGGGAGTTCTGGGAGTGGGTTTTATGAGAGGAAAAGAAAGAAAAATTGCAGAGAGAAACGAAGTGAACGTACGCGAAAACTGTAACCAAGTGGTGAGTGTGTGTAAAATGTGTTGCTTTGACAGCGGTTTGTTAATGGCTGCCTTCCCCCTAATATCCTCCATTTTTAGACCGACCTTGTGTGAATATATCCATTGTGGGACTATATATTATTAAAGCTTAAATACTATTTTGGTTATTGGGTTTATTTTCTAATTTATGATACTCGAACTTTTTAAAACGTGAATATTTTTGTCTTTATTGATAAAATTTTAACAAAAATTATATATACAATAGAAATTCTTTAACGCAAAGTTAGAATTACGTTTCAAGAAATTTGTTGAGTGTAGTTTCGAGTTGGAATTAGAATCGAAAAAATGAGATAGAAAAGAAAATAAAGAGACCACGTTCAAGGACCAAAGCGAATGTTTGGAAAGTAAAAACTTCTGTGGTATTAAAATTTTCTATAAAATTCATTAAAGTTAAGTTTTCTCTCTTGTTTAGCAACCTACCAAACACAAAATTAAAAATTCATAAAATTTATTAGATACAAATTTAAAAATTCACCATATGATATTATTTATATTTAAATTGGAGGGATCAATTATTTATACCATTGAAAGTTAAGACATCAAATAAATAATTTGGGCTTTATTTTATTAAAAATGCAAGAATAAAAATAATGTGTGTTTATAATATGTTTTGTCAATGTTTTTATGTATGCTAAGTTGGGTCACTTTGGGTAGCATTTTTATTTGTTTTATTTTTTTTGCCAAAACTTTGGATATGTCTAACTGTTTTTATATATGTCTAATTTGTATGTTTCATATTATAGAAGAGTTTAATCTTCTTTATAAATACTTTGCATAATTTAGGGTTAGACAGTTTAGAATTGTGTGATAATTACATGTTAATAAATGAGAGATACATAAAATTTTATTTATTAGATATCTTTTGTGTTTAAGTTATAAGTTTGTGATAAATAACATTAAGTATTTAATTTGAGAGGTGGGTTTTGGTTTGGTTTCATGTAGTTCGGAGGTTAGCAAACATGTAATTTCGGTTAAGTAAACTCATCGATCACTCAAAATGTAAAGTTTCAATTCACTATTTTTAGTTATACATATTCAACCCACGTGAATGAACATGTCATGATTATATGGGATTGGTATTTTTTTTATTACACTGATTCCATTTTAAGTAACACTAAACATAAAATTTAACAAAAGTTTAATAAAAGGTCTAAGGAATGAACGGTAAATTGAATAAAAACTCATTAGTGATGAAAAGTTAAAATTCTCTAAATTTAGGGAGCGGAGGAAAAAGAAATAAGAGAATTTTATATACGATGACCATGTTTAAACAATTTCTACGACTTCAAACTATTTTTCTTCATAATCTTAATTAATATAAAATTTAGGAGTCTAACATTTAAGCAATTGACTTGGTCACAATTTTTATTTATTAAAAAATTTTAAAGCAAAATCTATCTATTTATTTTGTAGTGTTATAAAAGTAAACTATTCTCCACACTTAAAATAGTGTTTGTAATCAATTTTAAAATCTAGGAATATAATCTATAAAATAAATAAATCGTATAAATGTAATTTATAATTAACTTAATTTGGGACATAAGTTTTAAGCTTGAAAAATAGTGAATATTTTAAATATTTTTAACAGCCTAATGCTTCTCCCAAAAAATCTACCTTACACGTGGCAGTCTATTCACCAAGCAGTTATAAAACGGCACCGTCCAAATCATATCTTCATCAATTTAAAATTACAATATTCTAATAATATTAGTATATGGTTTGAACTTTGAAGTTAACATAAAAAAAAAAAAAAAAAAAACTTTGAAGTTAACTATATGCTTTTATTAAGTAAGAAAATAAAATATTTGTAACAAAGAGAATATAATGATTTAATTTTGGTTTGTTAGTATGATAACAAAAACCAACCAATAATAGTATGCCAACTGTATATTGTCACACCAAATTAAAGCATTCAAAATGTTTGTTGACTTTTAAATTAAATTAAATTTTGCACTTCTCAATATTTAATATTAATCACAATATTTCTATACCAACAGGTTTTGTTCTTCTTTATATTAAAAAAGGTGCCAAAATAAATTTATTTTCATCGATTTAAAAATTTAGAACATTATGATTAGTTTGAAATTAGTGGGCTAAAGAAATATCCGAGTCCATAAACTGTGTTTATGGCAAACAATCAATCATATCAAATTAGAAGAAAAAAATAGTAAAAGCTTTTTAAAAGTGTATAATTAATGAATTTTTAGGTACAATATGATCAACTATGATTTGAAAGTCTAATCCAATGACTAAAATAAAAGAGTTATCATATATACACTGAAATCGCTATTTATAAATATATAATTTGATAAATATTTAAATACTATTTTAGTTTATATATTTTCAGCATTAGTTCATTTTGATTCCTATATTTTTAAAGATTCTCTGGTTCTTTACTTTAAAAAAAAAAATATATATATATATATATATATATATATATATATTTTAGTCTCTATTGGTAAAATTCTAACACAAATTATATACAAAATTAATAAAAATAAAGAAAAATTGTCACTTTTTAAAAATACAATCGAAAAGTAAAATGATTAAAAAACTAAAACTAAAATCAGAAAGTACATAGACAAAAAATATTTTAAATTTTTTATAAATTGAGCATTTAAAAATTAATTACTTTTGAACTATTTTTCAAATCTCAATTCTAAAAAACGTAGAACTAATTTCAGAAACATAATTAGTAAAACTTCTTAAAAGTATACAATAATACATCATTCATAGTCGCATCCAAAACTATAGTTGAAAAAAATCCATTAGACTTTGTTGATAACAAAAATCTTCGCATGATCCAATAGATGCTTGACACATAATTTTAAATTTTCAACTTATATAATCATTTTGATCTAATTGATTTGGGAGAAAACAAGTTTAATTGTTAAGGGACAAAACTATCCAATCTCAATGAACATATGCTTATAAGAAATAAACCAAACAAAACGTGTTTGGAGATTCAAATATGGAAAATCCAAATGGACTATATATATATATATATATAATATTAAAAAGTAATTTTGAAGTTCAAATCTCTCGAAACATTTATAACGTACGTGACACGACTTCAAATTATGAGCCACATTTTACTTAAAAATTTATTTTATTGCTTTTCATTTTTATCCTTCTAGGATATGTTTAAGTTGAGACAATTTTAGTCATTTGTTTTAACCAATGATGTAGTCTTAGTAAGAGTTCTTATGTTTAGACATTATTTGTAAAGTACTTATTCCATCTCATTAGGGGTAGTATAGTATTTTAACTTATCCCATTTGAGATTAAGGTTTTAATCATGTGAACAGAACAATGATTACACATAAGGAATTTTCTTGCATTTTTTGCTTGATGATGAATGAGAGTTCATTGACTCGTGGGGTGTTCAACCTGGCTTTCGAATATCAAGCTAAGCTGTCATCTACTTCCTTTGTGGTTGATTTTTAATTGATTATTTAGGGTTTTAGGTGTTGATAGTTAGAGATGTTTGCAGGGAGTATTAGAATCAAAATGACTCTTTTGAAAATACAATAACTAAAATAAATAAAAAAAGTCGAAAACAGTGACCAAATTAATGAACCAAAACTAAAAGTAAAAAAACTAAAATAGTATTTAAACACATCTCTCTGTATATAGAATACATACACAATGTATAAAGAATATATATGATATTATCATACCAACCTGAGCATAGTTCAAATAGGTTAAAACATCAATATTCGATCAACGTGAGTTTGAATCTTCACACTATACTTTGATTGGTGAGACTATTTAATTAGAAAGTATGAATAAAATATCAGATACGATAGTCTATAGATAATAATTGATCTGTTTGAACCACATGAATCCAGCTCAACCGCAAATGACATCTATTTTTTTCATTGAGATCAGAAGTTAATATTCTTATACCCCAAATCTGTAATACTAGGAAAAGAAATTACCGGTTTGAAGATCTTGCTCTTATAAAATTACTTTTTATATATAAAAGAGACCATTCTACTTTTTTTCTTTAAAAATAATTTTTATTTTTATTTTTGTTTGCTTCCTCCCTTCCTTTTTAAAGATAAGTCCATAACGTTTTCAAAGTTGAAAATATTTTTGTATTTTTCTTCTCAATTCCCATTGTTGCTTTACTTAATTACTTTATGTACCATTATAAATTATGAGCTACTAAAATATATTGTTCTCTAATAGTTTATTTATTTGATAAAATCTAATAGTTTATTTTAAATAATAGAAAGTAGAGAAGATTTATATTATAAATTAAATTTAAAGCCACTTTAGGGATTGGATCCTTCCAATTGGCAACAATTCAAAAGGTATATATTTGGATAATTTATTTTATTCGTTTCATAATTTTTATTTTTATTAATCATTAAAGTTCATCAAGCAATGATGACTAACCCAAGATAGATAAATTAAAAAAAAAGGTGAATTACATTTCAGTCCATTAATGTTAACATCTGCACTTATTTGGTACATAAATGTTTAAATTTGGTGATCTAAATACTGATATTTCAGCAACAAATCTAATTTTTTTTAATAAAAAAAAATCTACCTATTTTCCCATGGTTTTTTTTTAATCAGATCGGCGAAATGTTTACATTATACCCAATCTGTGGGGTGAAGATTCAAACTAAGCACCTTTTGTTTGGAGATATCTATCCTAATAGTTTAGTTATGTTCAGGTTGGTTCATGTCTATAGACTTTTAATGATAAAAATTAAACTCGCGTGGTTACATAATTTTAAAGTTTCAATTCTTTAGGACTCTTTTATTAACGTTGTCGTTTTTTTGTTTATTGTTTCCAATATTGTTGAGAACTTAAGCATTTGATAACCAATTATGTTTGTTGTTTCTCATTTTTTTAAAACATTCCTAAAATTGTATAGAAATTTTGGAATTTTTTTTATTTCTTATTTCCATTTCTAACAAAATTATATTTTTCTTTATTGAAAAAGAGGAAAACGAGAATATTACAAAGCCCTTAGTTACCTTCCATAAAAAATATCGATGGGGAGAAAATCATTAGAAAGATAGAAATGAATTCTTTCAAAGAGCAGCGAAAGAAAGATAAAATTTTTGTTTAAATACTATTTTGATCTTTAGACTTTCGGCTTTTGTTCATTTGAGTCTATGTACTTTCATCGTTTGTTCATTTTAGTTCCTATATTTTGAAACCTTTCATTTTGATACCTACCCTTTTGAAAAGATTTTCATTTTAGCTCATTTATTTCCATCGTAAATTTAACATGTTACTTCACTTATTAAATTCATTAAAATGTAGCATAGAGTTCTATATTAAAGGGTTTCTATTGCGTACAAAATTCTATAGACAGGAACTAAAATGAATAAAAATTAAAATGAATATTTTAAAAATACATAGACTCTTAAAATAAAGAAATTACCTAGGATTAGTACAACAATTTTAGAGACGTGAGAACAAACCTCCAATTTCGAGAGAAAAAATTAAGTATCTAGACCCATTAAGTTAAATTAACCGGCATCAATTCCCACCTTTTAAAATCACATGAATCCATTACAATAATATACGGAAAAAAAAAAGAAAAAAATTAATTAAAATTTAATTTGTTTGGCAAAGAAAGGCAGTTGTCACGTCATGGGGTCCTAATCCCATGCATTGCATGCCCATCATACTTAGACGAGGAGTCGTGATCGGGTGGTCCCGTGCCCAATTACAACTCCATGCTCCTTCATCATCAGCCGTTTGATTGGATCCAAGATCTGTCGTTTGATGTGATTGATCTGCCTTTTTTTCTTTTTTTTTTTTCCAATTGGTGGGGCCCACGGTGCAACTCCTCCTTTTTTGTTGGGGGGAAGACGAATCGTGGTCGGTAATTATCATCCAAATCTAAAGGAGAGAACGCTGGGTTTTGTTCCGTTGTTATTGTTCACAACATTGTTTCGGTACATTTCACCTTTTAAAATTAAAATATTACACGCGTAAGTGGATGAATAGACGATTAACTTTTATCCATTTGACTACCCGTACTATTGAAATGTTCGTTTTGATCCTAAATCTTTAAAAGATAATCGTTTTTGGTCCCTTTGATTTTTTTAATCTAAATTATTTTTATCACAATTTAAACATGACACTACATTCAATATATTTTTTGAAATGCAGCCGATATAAAATTTGTGTTAAAATTTTTTAAATAAATATAAAAATAGTCACCTTCTAAAAGTTCAGTAGTCAAAATCTACATTTTCAAAATACATAAGTTAAAATAAATCAAGTAAAAAGTACCAAGACAAAAATAAACACGTGGTCCACGGGAAGAAAAAACCAAGCATTAAATTTCATGCACAAAGCAAAATGAGATTTGTGGGTGAGAAATTTCTTGGTTATTTTAAATTGTCACATCAAAAAGAAAGTTACTCTTATTCTTTCTAAGAATATGAAATGAATATGGCTATATATTTCCAATGACACCTTTTTTTTCCCCTCCATGTGTAAGATAGTGTTAGAAAAAAAGAATTGACTTCAAAATAATTCTAAATTGAAAATTGACTACATCTTAAGGCTTAAAAGAGGCTGTTTTGTGTAAATCATCTCTTTCTATGAAATCTTAAGGAAGATTTTTTCTTCTTTTTTTTTTTTAGAAAAAACTTGACGAAAAAGTAGTATACTTTTGCTAAAGGGACCTTTATTATTATTATTTATCTATTTCGAACAAAGTGGAAATTAAGATTTATACTCAAAATCATTTATAGAATTAATCAACGGAATTAGCATAATGATCACTGAGGTAGGTAGAGAAAGTAAAAGAGATTTGGGAATAATTAGTTCAAATCTTGCCATGACCACTATTTATAATATATAATAGGGTTAGAAGGGTTAGACGATTTTCTCGTATTTCTAAGTTAAACTACAAGTTTAATTCATGAACTTTTTAAGTTGGGTATCATTAACCATTAAATTGTTAAAAGTGTCTAATAGATCTATAGACTTTTAATTTTGTGTCTAAAACCACCTTGGCCTATCAAATATTTTTTCAAAATTCATGAACTTATTAAACACGTGATTGAAAGGTCATGGTCCGATTAGACACGTACAATTTTGTATAAAACAAATTCATGAATATTAATAAAATGTCAAATAGGCCAAAAACTCATTAAACACAAAATTGAAATTGCACAAACCTATTGAACACTATTTAAAATTCAGAGACTTATTAGACATAACCATAAAAGTTCAAAGACTAAATTTAACCGTAGGTTAAAAAACATTTTTAGTCCTTGTACTTTTATTGAAGTAACAATTTAGTCTTTGTACTTTATTTTGTAACGATTCAGTCCCTGTATTTTCAAATTGATTACAAATTAGTCACTGAACTTCAATATGTAACACTTTAGTCCTTATAGTTTAAAAATAGTAACAATTAAACCCCGACAATGAAAAATCTCATAAAATCGACCCTCATACGTGGCTCATTGGTCCAAAGTGGCTAGGGCTAATTAAGAGTGAATGAGTTCAAACCCCATGATGGCCACCTACCTCAGGAATTAGTAATTCACATAATGTGTTTCCCGACATCAAATGTTGTAGGGTCAAACGGAGATTAGTCGAGGTGCGTGTAAGCTGGCTAGCTTGAGCTTGCACATACCCTACTAGATTGACTCTTATTGACCACTAAGCCAACCCATAGTAATTAATTGGTACATAGTTAAGTCCACTAAAATAGTATAATTTAAAAGTAGAAGAACTAAATCGTTACAAATTAAAGTTCATGAATTAAACGTATTTACATGACCAAAAAATATTTTTTAACTTAAAAACATTATCCCTATTTCTAGAAATACATTAGAAAAGGGGAAAAAAAAGAAGCTATTTTGGGGTACGAGTAAATCACATGCAATACAGGGGATGGGGAGCCTCACTTGGGAAATAATCTAGTACAGTGGCGACCCACCATAAGTCCACAATAAACACATGGTTCTAAAACCAAAACTAAAGTAAAAAAAAAAAAAAAAGTGATTTTGATTTTGACTAGTGGGTCCCACAGAGGAGTAAATTTTAAGCAAATGAAAAGACGCCACGTAACCTTTTCTTTGCCAACCCAACAATCACATGTGGGGCGGTGCAGGCAACCAGATACCGACACCCAGAAGCTTCCACGTTATTCAAACTCGTAAATCTAAAATAAGACCCAAAAAAAAAAAAAAAACAAAAAAAAACAGGTAACGTATTCTATATAAATATTATTATTGAAATCTAAAATAATATAAATCCAAAAGAATTCCAAAACTAGTCTAGATTATACTATCCTATCTTTTCAAAAAATTGCATAAATAACAGCAAAATAGGAAAAACTCACAATTGGATTTTATTCTTTATTTATACACGTGAAACTAAAAAGAATTCGATTTTCAAAATTCTTTTTCAGATTTTAAACAAATTTGTAAATGTTTATTGTTAAATAGGTATGAAAATCAAAATGAACGTTTTGAACAAAAGTTGAGCATATCATAAGTAAAATGGTATTTAAACCTAAAAAGTATCAACCCAAATTTGAAAACAAAAAAATATATATTTTAATGAAAAATAAAAAGTAGGAAACAAAAGGAAGAAAATTGCCAGTAAACAAACCTAATTCTTAGAATCGCTATCAACTCCGAACTCTTTTTTTTTTCCAAAAAGAAGAAAAGGAAAACCTAAGAACACCACAAAAGAATCCATTTGTTTCTACAAGTGGGGTTAGGGCAAGAGTAAACTTGTAAATTACTTCAAATTGGTTGGCTCATAATTACTTGGGAATAATTTGCACACAAAATTTGACAAATTTGGAAGAGTTTTGATTACAAGGATTAGACACCACAAGAACAACCTACACACTAGAATACAATTTGCATAGTAATTATAAATTTGGTCAACAGAGCTATGAACTCAAGTGGGTTGGTTAAGTATTCCTATTGGCCTATGCCTAATCAACCTAATTCAAGATTCATAGGTTCTGAGTTGTAGGCTCTTTGTCACCAACTAAAATTCCATTGGAAAAAACATGGACTGATGAAATCTACAACAAAGAGATTTGGTCAAGGTCACAATCTAAATCTCCCATATTATAATAGATAAAAGGCTTGAAAAGTATGCAAAACAAGAGTGGAATAGGGATGAATTTCCACAATTTTATGCAAAACAGTATAGAATGACAATTTTATGCAAAACAATATAGAATGATAATAAGAAGGAAAAGAAAAAAAAGCTACCAAAGGGTTAAAAGAAATTCACAATCCATTAGTGGAAAATTTACCAATTTGAACATAGCTCAACTGGTTAAGGTACCTATCTCCGATCAAAACATCGTAAGTTCGAATTCCCACCCCACACGTTGTAATTGAAAAAGAAAAGTTAAATGTCAAATCATATTTTCAGACATCACACTTAATCTTTCAAAAGTTCCATTATTATACGGATCCCGACATATTTGCCATTAGTATAAAGTAATAAAAATCCAACCTAACAAGTTATTTATTAATGTGACAAACGATATTTTGTTTTAATGAGATGAGGATTTGACATGTCAAATTGATCAAAAAACATGGAGTTGGATTTCAAGATATTATTTGGTTGAAAAGTGAATACAACCAATAATATCTATCAACTTTTTTACTTCTTTTGGAAGGGAACTACACAATATCTTAAGACGTTAGAATTCAATCCCTCACAAATCCAAATTTGGTAAGCTTATATCCAAAGATAGAGTTCGAAAATAAAAATCTCAAATACACAGAGACCAAATTAAAGCCTAACTAAAAATCTAATAGAACCTAAATTGAAGGATGATTGGACTAAGTACAAAGTGCTGGAATGGTGTACCAGAAAAAATTCCCAATTACATCCATACAAGCCATCTTTAGTCACTTCAACTGTTCTTTCTTTTTCCAGCTAGTGATCTCAACTGTTCTTCCTTTGTCATTGATGGTTGTTTTGTCCAATGGAAGGTGAAATTAAGGGTCGTGATTTGAATCCTCTAATGTAAAGGAACCAAATTGGTGAAATTGGATCATGATGAACTCCACAAAACTGGAAAGGAAGGACCCTACTCCTACCAATCTAAGCCTATTATTAGTCACAGTGTGGGTGGCTCTGTCCTACCAACCAACTCAATAATGGTTGAGAATGCTCAACGCGTATCTTTGATTCTTGTGACACCTTTTTTTCCCTTTTGTTTGACTAGTCACGAGTGAACGCTTGTTCACAAGCCAAAAATGAAAGCATTTACACTAAAGATAATGTCCCTAATCTGACTGTGTGACATATTTAGACGCGCAAAGGAAGGGCCATTGTCTCTTTTCTAGATTTGTTTTGATTTTTTAATGTACTTACAAAAAGTAACAAACATAAGGTCATTTGAAAAGTGTGGATAAAAATAAGGCAGTTTTATTAGTAGTAATTTTCTAGTAAATCATATGTAGTAGACACAATTTACTAATATTTGTCTACGTGGTAAAGTTACATCACAATTAATCATGTTTGAGAAACATAATTATGAACATGGTAAATAATGTTTAAAAAAAAATTTTGTGGCCTTGGTAAGAATTAAAAAAATTACCCTAGTTTTGCCAGTACTTTTTTCAACCACCCTATTCTAACCGACTCTAAATGTGCAAAAAAAACCCACTTTTACCAGCAAGAAGTTCATTCAACACATGAATATTAGTGGAAAAGTAGTTTACCTACTGAGATCTTGTTTACAGGATGCAAAGGAAAAGGTAAAAAGTCATTCCTACTTTTCACATTTCAAGGATTTTAATTAGCTGGATTACCTCTGTCGGTGAAACATACGAGAGATTCTCCCCAAGGCTAAAAGTGAACTAATTTGTCCTCTTGTTGAAGTGATCAGCCTGAAATTGTCTTAACAGCTGCAGGGACTGATGATAAAGGTTGAGGTCAATGCCGTCAACATTCCTGCCTACACGTGCCTGCAGAGTTGCCTGAAAATGCAGGACCATTAAGACTCTACCCGTCCATACTTTTGTGTGTGAACATGAGACAGAGAGAGAGAGAAAGAGAGTCATAAAATGGTATTTCACCTCATTATCTGATTGAACAAGTAGTTCACCAATAAATTGATATATAGAGCCAATGCGAAAGCTAAGTTCTCTCAGATGCTGGGTGTCGATCTTCAAGTTAACATTTCCATCAACGATTACGGCCATGGCTGTCTCTACAGAATACTCCACTAGTCTGCCTTGAAGAACAGATGGTAATTATCTTCATCGTCAAAGGAAAAATAAAGGAAAAGCATTTAAAAGATTATAGTATTTCAGCCATCTACATCATAGCAATAAATTAAAAGAATTATTGCATATACATCAGAAACTATTTTAACAATAAGATCATCTTCCATTATTAAAAGGTCATCAACAGATAATCTGTTGTCACATCGAGTGAGAGATGAATATGATGTTGCACTATCAGATTATGTTTCATTGTTGAACCCAGATTGATTAAATGGTAGGTATACATGGCTTTTGCTAAAGATTTTAAATATCTCGTTTCTGGAAAAATGCATATTAGAAAGTGAATATTTTAAATAGCCAAGGAAATTTGTCCCTTCGACATCAGATAAGCTTGAAACAGCCAGTGGAATTCAACATTGAGTAATGATACAAACATCAATCCGAAGGATATGCAAATTTATTATGCTACCCATAGTGGGTCATTACTTTAGATCAAATCGGATACATATCAAATCCAATTTTACGGTTTTTTTTTTTTGTATTATAAATTTATCTGCAAGGAAATTATTAATAGGCTGCAGTTAAATAGTTTATTGGTGGTTTTTAGTTTTAAGAAAATAGTGAACATCCTATCCTAAGGAGAAAATGTAACTGGATCATTTCATTGCTAAGGAAATCAAAGGCTGCCCAAATTTTAAACAGACAGAAATTCAAGACAAACTATAGCAAAACCTAACAGGAGAACAAATGCATTAATCAAGTCCAATTCATTATCAAGTTTAAGCCCAAATTTTGGGCCCATGAAAAAAGTGGTAGAAAGCATAAGGAGGTTTTCCATATAGGTAAATTTTACTTTCCAGTAACTCTAAGTGAGGCTCCATCCTTGAAGAACTCAGAAGATGGCTTCAGATCTTTTAATGGAACTAATGCCCCTGATTTTATTGCAGACGATGCCATCCAGTAAAATCCTCTTTCTCACAAAAAGCACTCTGATTTCTACTGCAGGTCAAATCCTATATGAAAGATATGTAAATCTGAGTAAATAATCAAAACATTCTTCATAATGAAGATAAAATGATAGGGTAACTATTAAAGTTGTCCTCCCAATTCCCATGTTAGGGAATCGTCCTTCACCCATTATTTTTTACTCTAAAATGTCACATGTTGCCATGTTACACAGTTTCAGATCTTAACACAATGCTTGTGAATCCAGCCCATGTCTCTAAATTGAATTATGATTTATGAATACCTACTACAAACATTCATAAAGTCATTCAATCAAGCTGCCATAAGAGGATCCTACTTCCCACTTCCCAGCAACAAAAAAGACCCCCCACTCCTCTACACATAATGAGTTGCTTTTTTACCAAAGATAGAAGAATTCCAGGTCCATTTCATGTCATTTTGAAAACCAAAACCTTAAATATATTCCACATCCAGTAAAGTTCCACTAGCAAACGATTCCTCATGCAACCTAACAGTGTAATTCCATTAATACTTGATGCCATCACATACATTTAGCAAAAAGGGATGTTTCAAAAGATTAATGACTACGCCTACAGTACAGCGCCTATTTCTGTTTCTCAGCAACCAAACAGAATGCGGAAACCCTAAGGATTCCAGACGGACAATACACCAATTTCTAGTAATCAATCATGAATTCAACAATGGATTGAAATGCGAAAAAAGTAAACAAAAAAAAGCGAATCCCACCGAGAGCACAATCTTAAACAATGGAATAATGGATTCAGATTCTTTATACGTCTACTCGGCAAGCAAAACAGAAAGTCAGGCGCCATAATTGCAGAAGCGAATTCAGAAAAAAGTGGAGCCACAAAATTCAAAAGAGAGAGCACGCTCAAATTACCTTGTTCGACCTCCCAAGCTCCAAACCGAGCGACACAGTGAGTCAGTGACGAGACGACAAATTATGACTTCGAAAAGCAAATTTTCTGAGGAAAAATCAGCAAAATCAGCCTATTATATATTAGCATGGATTAGTCTTCGCATTCAACTTAAAAAATAAATCCGTATTAAAAAAAACTAAAAAAATAAATCCTTTGAAACCATAAATAGAAGAGGATATTTGGAATTAAAATATCCATAATTTTGACATTATTACACAAACACCCATCTCAATTATTTTGGATTATTAGCCTTTGGGCCAAAAAAATTGTAAGTTGGTGAGCCCTAAAGGGCATTTGCATGGCCCGCCTGCCAAATTGAAGCCCAGTAAACCACTCAAATGGGCTTGGTTTATTTTCACGAACAGCTATTTCTTAATTGAAACTTACAAAAAGAGCACAAAATAGATTACTACCATCATAATTTTCCATAATCTTCGATATATCCATTTATAAACCTGTTATCGTTTCAAGGAAATCAAACATAAATAAAAAGATAAAATAAAGTATACAAATTTGATAATTTTGTGATTAAAAAAGAACGATAAAAATGCATACATGACTAATAATTTATATATTAAGAAAATTTATAATGAATCTTCTTAAGTTTATCATAATGAGATTCTTTCGTTTGTCCTCTCTCATCTCAATTGTTACTCGAACAAATAAAAACAATGTGTTAGTCCAGGTCGGAACAAAAATGAAAAAAACTTCATTCTCAATTCTACTTTATAAAGTCTTTATTTAGTGTTTTTACGACGGAAGTTTTATTTTCCCCCGCCGTAGAATAAATATGAAGGAATTCATTGCATACCCAAAATCATTTTGGATATGCTACAAAATATCATCTACAAACTCAATCCCAAAAGAAGAAAAATAAAAGATTGTTATATACATAAATATTTACACTCATGTGACAGGACATCTACAGAACATACAATCTTATTTCTAGACAAAAGAATGAACAATGTAAACTAGATTTAATGGTGTATCAATTAGTGCAATTTCCATCTATAATTGGGCATGAAGAATATATAACTCAATGAAAAACTTGAGGAGCAGCATAAAACTCACTCTCAATGAACCCTGGTCTGAGATCTTCTTCCCACATGAACTCCAATGGGAAACAAACCAGATGTCCCCTAATAGATTTCAGCCTCTCCATTGGATCTATCTTCTTAACTTCTCCATTTTCATGGCTTTCTATCTTCTCAGCAGCTATTCCTAAATCTATTGTATTATGGCCATGTTTTCCCCTCAAATCGGCCAAACTTTGGCGTAGAGACGATCTGAATTTGGCACACTATGACATGAGTAAAGAAGAAAAGTACCAAAAACGTTAGAGACTATAACGGTATGCAGTCGTTCAGTTACCTTGAGTTTATGTTGTTATTGGGGATGCAAGAAAAGACATCTTCATATATTGCTGTGTTTTCCTGTTTTGAATTCGTAGAACATTTTCAAGGATCAGTAAGAGTGAAAGTATTTGAGAGAATGAACAGTAATTATACAAGTATGCAAGTCTTTCTTTTTCTTCGAGATCAACACAACGAGTGGGGCTTTGAACCTCAAACCTTTTGTTCGAATATATATGCCTTAATCAATTGAGTTATGCTCAAGTAGGCCATTTTTCATTCTAAGGAAAAGTATGCATCATTCAAAATGTTCGTATAACACTGGAGAGAAATCAAAGTTTTTATGTAGCCTAATAATAGGATACACATAAAAACAGAGTGTTCGTGTTTCCTAGATCAAAAGTGACTTTGTGCACCAAATTCCATAGATGACAGTGAAATGGTTCCTATAGTTTGGGGTACAGGTTCAATTTAAATTTGGACTCCATAGTTTAGTTAAATCTCATGAGTAGTTCCTAAATTGTGCTGTACCCAATCAAAAAATTCACTTCGAGTTTTTACTTAGCCATAAACTCTAATATAGTCAATTAACATATTAAACCAAATAGAAAACATCAACTCATTGCCGCGTTAAAAAAATGTCAACATGGCAACAATGGGGATGATTTTTTGAAGTTTGATTAAACTATAGGGACCAAATTAAAACAAAGTCCAGACCACAAGGACTACATTGAAACCTTTAAAACTATGGTGACCAAATTACTCGTCATTCGTACCTTTGCTGTAGCTAACCATATATCTTTGTATGTTGCTTCTGCTATAGGATCACTGATTTGACTGACCTGAAGTGATTAAGGCATACAGGTTTAGTTTAATGATGGCATTTGCAAACTAATGAGTAATGGGAAAAGAAAAATATTTCTAATGATTGAAGGTTTCTGAGAAAACTGCTGTTATATATAATTAGATCAACCTCTTCAAGTCGAAGACCGAGGTGCTCACACCACAAGGAGCATCGAAGACTATGTGCAAACTTTCCAGCCTTCCAAGGCTTTCCATTCATGGATGAATCAACAAACTCTTTATCCTCAATAAATACCCCAATCTGCAATGGGAATGGTATTAAACTTTTTGCTGTATTAATTTAGAACAGAATGAGTACATACACAAGCTACATTCTTCAAATAGTAATATTTGTAGGCACTTTTCTTCCTCATTGGGAGGGGAGAGAACTTTATCTTGCTTTATAATGCACCTTATTCTCGTATTAGATGAAAGAACTAAACAGACAACTTATTCTTCTTTCACAAGTCACGACAGTCACAACGAAGCACCATATTTCATATGGTCAGTAATGCTATTTACTCAAGAGTTTTTTTTTTTTCCAGAAAAAGGAAGAAGAAAGAAAGACTATCATAAGTTCAGGAATTTTATTTTAAACTTAATGATGTTTTATAGGACATGAAAGCAGTTAACAACTGAACTATTTTTAACAGGCTCTAAATAGCTTAGAATGATACCTCAGAATCCCTGGATCCAAGTAAACTTCTGTCATTAATATTGGAGGAACCAATAAAGGTTATACAATCGTCAATTATCATCAATTTGCTGTGCACATATACCTGAAAAATGACAGTCAGGCCAAAATGATAATATTTTTGAACAACTTAAACTTTGATATTATTAACACGTTTTATTTAACTGTTGCAGTTTATCTGTAGCAAATAAAGATTTTTTGGGAGATATATATTATTTCATGACAATTCATCTGATGTGATTAAACATTCTATACAGCCAAAGTTAGGATCCAAAAGGATAAGCAAAAACTAATAGTAAAAAGTATAAAATAAATAAATTAAGATAAACCATCCACACATTTTGGAAGGAAGAGATAAGTACCTGACTTGTGGCAATTGGACCACCATCGAAAAGTCTGCCATATGATCTAAGACCACAAAACAAAATATAATCCTGCGTTTTTGGACCGAGTAAAAGATTAAGACGATACAAAATTGATGTTTTTTCCCAACTAATTGTTCGATACTGCCAATGCATCAAGGCTCGAACAGTTGCTGCACCATTATCATCTACACCACCCTGATAGATGTACAAGGAACAAGCAGCATATAATCCATACAATTCAATTATAAAGAAAAAGCTAAATACAGAGAGCTAGAAATATAAATTTATAAAAGTTAACTGAAATAGACAATTATGCACCTGAAATCCAGGCAGGAGTGGTAAAACCACAATGACTCTAAAACATTGTTGTTCTTTATCAGCCAGTAATATACGTTGGTACAGTGCTTCCAGAACCCGGTTTTGTATGGTCTCATCCCCTGATAAACCTGATATGAAAAACTGGTTCTGAAAGTAAAACAGAAACATATTCATCTCACTTAGTGGCGCATTGACAGAAACGAATGGTTAGTTATCAGTCTTTGTTACCTGGATAAGTTAGAAATAGGCATTTTCGAAGTAAAATTTCACATCATTCTAAAACTTTATTGCTAATTCTATATTTTGCTAATTCTGTTCAGTGATTAAATGCAGCCTATATTTTGCTTCTTTTATCGTTCTATGCTTCTCTTTTGTAAATGTCCTACTGTAAATTCTAGGTTCCTTCCTTTCAAGACCTAGTTTTTACATTAGCAGATCAGCTTTTAGGATTGTTGTGGGGTTGCATGATTCTGTAAGTGAATAAAATTTTCCTCCTAAATAGTGTTCCATAAAAAACTAAAGTTCTTGTGGCTAAGCTTGTTACCTCAATGTAGATGAAGTGTTTTGCCTCTTGAATAGCAAAACAGTAAGCGCCATGGATGCTTGCCTCTGGTTTGCTTGTTCCTGCTGACCACTGACTGACACTTCTTATCACCTATAGATCCACCAAGCAGACATATGCTTACATACATAAGATTCTGATATGAATGCTATTGGATAGAAGTTAGGGATATTATTATGTATGATAGTAAGGATATATTCGTTATTAGCAAAAGGATTGATTATAAATAAATGGGTGGAACGAGTGAAGGTGGGACAAGAGAGATAACTAACCTGACAATTGCTAGTAGTAATGGGACCAATTTCTTTCACATCGTTAACAGCAACAACATGATTGCTTTCGGGTTCAGTTTCCAACCAGTCGTCTGAAGTTTTCATGTATGCTGGAGCATCAATAGCAGCTTCCCTTGGATGACCCAAATCACCAAACTCATCCAAAAATCCAAATTCATCTAACGATCCATATGTTTCTGCATATTGTGTCAAAGAATCCATAAGACGTCTTTGTATCTCCACGGGCTTATTGAGAAAGTGATGATTCATGGAAGGGCTACTTGTTTCAATGTTTAAATCTGGAAGTCCACCAGCTTCCTGAGGCAGAAGTAATGGAATATCTTGCTGTGGAGATAAGGAGGAGTAGAAATCTACAGTAGTCTGCTTCTGATGATCTTGTTCTGAGTCTTTATTTTCAAAGCTCAACTCTGTGCTTCTTCCCATGTAATGTGGAAGGACCATGTGGTGTTGTGGCATTAGTAGAGGTATTTTTTCTTCATTTGGGGCTTTGTTTCTCTAGAAATGAATAATGCTTTGCCATGTTAGAAAGGAAAACATTAAGGTTGAAAACACATGTATATGTTACAAGATTTACCTTAGCATGGTTCCATCTTTGGACAAAGTGTCGAGCAATATCACGGCATGGCGATCCCCAAAGAGCACAGTGAACATCATGCCACGGCATTCGAGGATACTTCTCTCGATCCAATTCATCTTTCATTGTGTCTTCCCAAGAATTTGGTTCAGATTCTCTAACACAAGCAAGGATAATCGGAAGTTTACGAATAACTCTAGCCCTCTTAGATAATCATTTTGTTTTTGGTTTTATATTTTTTAAACAATACTTTCACTTATGTGTTCCTTGGTTTTGTCTATTAAAATTTAAGCAAAATTTTAAAATCTAAATAAAAGTACTTTTTAAGAATGTGTCTTTGTTTTTGGAATTTGGCTAAGAATTCTAATTTGCTTTTAGGAGTGGTGAACAACATACCATAAAAATTTTGAGGAAGCAAGCAAAACTTCTAAAAACAGAAAACTAGAAATAAAATTGTTATCGAACGCGATCTCTACTATTCAAGCAGTCATATACATGTTTGAGAACACAGCAATAGAGAATGGTGATATTCTAAATTAACTGCAACAAGTTCTAATCTTTTTCATGAAGAATGATATAACTACCTTGGGTTGTAATAGTCCTTTCCTGGCCATGTATAAGGAGGGAAATCACTCACTTTATGCTCCATTGTATCATAGCGGCCAAAGCATAAATCCAAACCTCCAATGAAGCATATATGGTGATCGACAATGACAAGTTTTTCGTGATGCGACCTATCATTATGCAATGGAACCGGTGACAAAAGAGTTGAAACAGAAGCTAAGAGTGACAAGTGAAACATAATCCACAAAAATGCTCACCAATAGTAAATTCCAGTTGACATATGATCAGGAGAACGTAGTACCTTAATATTCTCATGAATATTTAGAAGTCTCCTCTTACTATACATACTGTTAATTTTCAGAGCAATAGGAACCTCCTTATACATTAGGATGTAAATCTGCAAAAAACATTAGCTTCAAAGTGAAAATACATCAATGATGAGTTCAAGAAAATGCATTATATAAAAAATATACGTATAGGTAAAACTACTCGGGGCAAAATTGGAGGCTGTTTAGACCCAAAAAAAAATCCAAAGTCAAACCAAGTAACAGCTAGAGTAATGTGCATATATACAACTTCAAGAACTTCATAAGAGATGATCGAAAGTTTAAGGCTTTAAGCTGTTTAACGCCTAAAAATGAAAAGTTCAAAGTTTTGAAACAAAATTTTCTTTCACTCAGATCTTGAAAACTGTTTAAACACCTTGACACCTTCTTTTGCCTTTGTTTCCAGTAATGCATCAAGCCGTGAAGAATAATGATATTGAAAAGGACGTCGCATATAAAGCTCGGGGCAAAGCCACCAACCAGTGATGAATATCTGCAAAGAATGTTAGACCACTTAAGTTGACAGTGAGATTTGACAAGCATGTTGTGACAAGCATATTGTTTCACTCTTCATGTGGACTATAGAACCTCTGATTTTGCAGCCTCAATAGAGCAAGCGATTGCTTCAAAAGCTGCCCCACCATCTATGAACCACTGAGCTTGGCTTTCATCATCACTCAAACCTCTCTGAGGAGCAAAAGAACCAAAGCGATGAGGGTGGCACCAGCCATCTTGAGGTCCGAAACCAGCATCATTGATTGATGATACCCATTCTCTAACTTTAGCAGAACTTGTGGTTCTGAACTTCATGTTTCCATTTCCGCATCTAACCTTTTCATAACAGTCTGAATTCATTAACCAGAATTACACAAGTTCAACTTTCATAATCTCAATTGAAAATAATTTCAATTCAACCATCTTGCAGAAAATTGTGGTGGTTACAAACACGTTGTGTAAAGAAATTACAGAGAGCTGGATGGAGTAACTATAACAAAGGATTGAATTACTGCAAATCTTGAAATTGAAAATAAGAAAAGGAAAAAGAAAAAAGAAATCAAACCTTAAATGAATAACGTAAAGGATTGCGCTCCTTGATATGAGATGCTAAGTATGCTTGGGATTCCTCCTTTTCTTCTAATGATGGTAGAACATCAAAAACAACTATATCTAGGAGTTTAGTGTCTAGAGGATGAGCAACCAAGGCCAAGAAACCTGGTTTCAAAACAGCCCAAACCTGTTTGTCATCAGGGTTTGTCAAAAAAAAAACCAAAGATTGATGGAGATAAATGCAATTCATGATTGACACTATATAACCTTCTTCTAAAGTAATCAACATTCAAAAGTAATATGAATTAACTCATCATAGAAAAATTTAAATTTGATCAAAAGCATAGGAGTTTAGTAAACAAACCTTTTTCCAATTGTAATCACAGCAGCTGCACCAATGACATGCACAACATTTTATACTAGAATCAGATCCTGTGAGTTGTTTTAAATGCTTCACCATTAGGTAACCTTCTTTCAACTTTGGACCATATTCTCTTACAAATGACATCTTGGAGACTTCTAAAAACTTGCAGACCTGCTTTCCGAGATAACTTATTTAGAGAAGCTGAGAAGGTATGGTGCAATGTGAAAGAATTGGAATCAGAAATTTTCAAACAACCACTTACACATTTTCTTAGATAATCAAAAGGACAAGAGGTTTTCGTGTCTAATACTAATGGTTAAATTACAAATTTAGTACCTAAACTTTTAGGATTGTGTCTAATATATTCCCAAGCTTTCGATTTTGTATCTAATAGGTCCTTCACCTATTAGATACTTTTTTAAGATTCACAGATCAAATAGACACAACATTTACTCGTTAGGGTCTTATTAGATAAAAATGAAAGTTCAAGGACCTATTATATATTTTTAAAGTTAAGAGGTTTACTAGACACAAAATTGAAGGTTTAAGGATCTATTAGACACATTTTTAAGTTCAAGTACCTATTAGACACAAACTTTAAAGTTCAAGGACTAAACTTGTAATTTAACCTTCTAATAATTCAGATTTATTGATATCAAAATACACCAAAAATAAATGAGACAAGTTGCTATTAATTTCCTTCTATTGAAATTTATGGTCCTTTCTTCTAGAAGTAGATGTTTCAAGAAAATTTCACATACTCACCTCACGAGAGTTTACAATATCCAAGTTCCCTAAAAAGTGATTTAAGTAACCCTGCATTGCTAGCTTTGCCTTGTCTGAAATGGACCGCTGTCCTCCCAGTGCTGGCTTAATGATAGGTAAAGCAGCAACAGAAGGAACATTCCTGTACATTTTTAGAAAAGGAAAAATCTTCAAAAGCATCAATAGCTCCCTTCTACTCAGTTCATACACCCCAAAAGATGGAACAAAAACCACAATATCAATCATAAAATGAAATGGTTTATTTGGTATAAAGCATAATGTATGTTAGTTACCTGTTTCTTGTAGTTTGTTCATCAGCTGCAACATCAGATTCATCATCATTATGAACTACTGCTGTGTGGTCAAATATTCCTAAGTTTTGAAGCCATTCTTTCACCTTCCACATAGAAGTGGGAGGACCAGTCAAAACAAAAGTTGTGATGAACAAAACTAAAGAGGATCCACACATGTTGACATTAAAGGGCCTGTTTGTAACATTTTTGTTTTTGATTTTCTATTTTAGAAAATCACACACTTGTTTACTAAGAATTTTCTTCAATTTGTAATCTGCGTCTAAATCATAGATAAAATACCATTCAAATTCTAGAAACTAAAGAAGGTAGTTTTAAAAGATTTATTTTTTGTTCTTTAAATTTAAATAAGACTTCAAAAGTATTTTTAAACAGTGAAACTAAACAAATAAACTTACTACATTATAATGTAGTCTCCAAACGTAGGAGAATTATATACAAGTATAGAAGCCTTGTAAAACGTTATAGAAGAGGTTTACCTGCTCTTGTTTCTCGTGAAGTTCTTCAATAAATGTGCGTCTCTTCAATGCAAAATGTAAATAAATAACTTGCGATGCTTTCTTCACTAAGTTCCATTTAAACTGTTAATAGTGAACTTAATGTCAGTATCTATTTACACAATATAACAACATTTTCTATTCGGAGGGGATAAAGAAGATAATAAATAAATGGTCAAAACCATAAGTTCGGTTCAAGACTGTCTCTATTTAGCCCCCTTACTTTAAAAAGCTTTTTTATAGGTTACTTTTTATGTATAATAAGTCATAGTAGGTAACTCGTTTAACATTTACATAGCACACAAACTATTTATTATTCAAGGATCATTATGAGCTCCTTTCAGACATAAATTTTAAATAATATAGTTAACATGTCATCTAACCGATAGGCGATAACAATAGAGACTTAAAATTTAAACACGTATGCTCGGGGTAGAAATTTTGTATGTAGTGCCGTGCTATTAAGTATTTTGATTTAAGTTCTTTTCTTTCTAAGATGTGGAATATAATAACCCGGTTGAAGCATAATCATCATACAATATCCTATAATAGGTTTCATTCTTACTCTTTCCTAGGAGTCAATGACTATTAATAGCTATTACGTTGAAGCACTGCTTTATTTTTGTCCTAGTTGATATTGATTCGACATTAGAAGTATGTTGATTTTTCCTAATAGACTTGTCAAAAAAAAAAAAAAGAAATGCAGGAACTAGATAGAAAAGATTAAAAAGAACTATAGGGACTCATTAGAAATTTTCTAAAGTACAAAAACTCACTGATTAAATTTATAATTTCACCCAAATAAATAGACACACCATGAAAATAGGTCGATAAAATATTAGATTATTACTCTACGCCTACCAGTCATTTCAAAATTCTCAAGGGATTCTTCCCTTTCTCATATTCAGGCACTCATTAAATTTTCCTTCCATATCTGCTGAACGCATTACATTTTCACATTTAACAAACAATCAAACCGAACAAACTCCATTTCCACTTCTTCGCCCAACATTTTCACAATAAAATTGAAACGCAGTAAAGAAAAATCAAATAACTCAGCGAAGAGATAGAGCGAGAAACAGAGAGAAGTTCCATGCCTGTTTGTACTGGATTTGAATGGTGTAAGATAACAGCAAGGGACTAATATCTCCAGTATCCGGCCGAGAAACCGATACAATAGAAGCAACCGGAAGCTCCTCAAAAACCCTAGCCGGCTCCCCACACTGCCGGAACGAATGCGACGCTGCAACAAGCCTCGGCGGCTCAGCCGCCTCCGACGGAGCCGTACCATTGGGGATCAATCTCTCCGTCGACATAACAAATGTTCAACGTACTCGCGCGATTACAGAGGATTCATGAAGAACAACGTTTCAGGAAGTGAAATCGTGTAACAAACCAAATGAAGAATTAGCAGTTCCAGTTCGTACAATTTTTTTTTTCTGGCATTACTTGAAGAAATATAAAGACCAGCAGAAGTTAGTTATTTATTACGTTTTGGTGGCGTCCAAGGCATTTAATATTTCTATGCTAACATACTTAATGACCAAACTACCCCTTTTATTTTGGTCAAATTCTCAAAATATCAATTTTGACTGTGGTACTTCTAACTTTTGTTTATTTTAATTCGTATATTTTGCAACATTAATTTTGAGTCCTTGTAATCTTAACAAGAGATATTTTTGTTTCTATTTGCAAAATGTAAACTCAAAATTTATACATAATGAAACTCTTAAATACAAATTTATAATTATATTTAAAAAAAATTTAGTGAGGAGATTGTGCTAAAATTTTAATTGAAATAAATGAGATAAAAATACAAATTAATGGACCGAAATAGTTACCTTTTTAAAGTCCAACGACCAAAATAAATATTCTAAAATTATAATAATTAAAATCAACAAAAGCGAAAGCATGAAAATTAAAAGAATTATTTTGAAAGTACTGGTTCTAAAAATCAACAAAAAGTCAAACATAAGCAGTATTTAAACCTTATTTTAAATAAATAAAATTAAAAGAAAAAAGGGAAAAAAACGACCAAGAGTCTTTAGCAAAAGTAGGAATTTGGTTGCAAATGGAGACTGGTGGAGGGCAAAATGGTAACTTTAGGTAGACTAGTAGCAAGAAGTTGTTAGTGGTAGGAAATGCCATGTCATGGGATGGGGAATAAATCAAAGAATATCCACCTTTTTGTGCTGCCTACCAAGAATATGCCAAATGGATGTTATTTTATTTATATAATTTTTTTAGTACACCACGTGAGATGGAAAAAGATTCACTTTGATAAATGGATGTGTATTTGCTTTCGAATTATCTTCATCGTCATAATGATTAATGGCCTGGAGAAATATATTTTGTATTAAAATATTATTTTTGTCCCTATACAATTTTTAACCGAGTTGATTTTAGTTCTTATTGATTTTCATTATTATACTAGTATTTTCAACTCTTATTTATTGTAGTCTTAGCATCGTCGAGGTATTAGTTTTAGTCCATACACTTATAAAAAGAGATCGTTTTTGTCTATTTATTTTATGTTTTATCTAATTTTTTTCGGGTCACAATTTCGACATGACATTATACTCAACATATTTTTTCAAATGTAGCCATAATTTTATATTAAAAGAGTTTTTTTTTAATGTAAAAGGGTTTTCATTGTGATTGTGTATTGAGTTTGTGTTAATATTTTACAAGTGGATGTCAAAATAGTCCATTCTTAAAAAAACAAAGACCAAACCTGTAGGGATTAAAATGAACCAAAGATAAATGTATGAGAATCATAATAAACCTTTTAAAATTAGGACAAAAATAAATCATCATTGAAAGCGGGACCAAAAAAAGTATATATATATATAACACGATGACAAAAGATACAATAATCCGATCAAATTTTTTTAAGTAGGATCCTTCATTCGATCGGCTCAAAACAAATCTTTTACCACAACAAATGTTGGTTAAAACCACGATGAGTTAGCTCAGTAATTATTGAACCAATAAAAATATAAATAAGTTGTGGAGGTAATAAGTTCAAACTATGGTGATCGTCTATCTAAGATTTACAATCTTACAGATTTTCATGATCGAGTTGACCCGAGATTCATTCAAGTTTGATCCTTCTCCTCCTCGATGCTGAAAATCCAAGGTCTAACATATAGAATTTACCCAAAAGGGGAAAGAAAAGGAGCAAATTTATAGAATATGGTGTTTAAACAACTGACTGAGAGTTCTTCAACTAAAACTCCAGTTTCGACAGAGGCAGTGAACTTTGGCGAGAGCAGCCATGTAATCATCAGACCTGAAAAGGGAGGCATTGCCTTTTAATTGAACTTATTATACAGAATCATGGATTCCTTTGGAGTTTATGTTTTGATGGATTCAAACCTTTGTCCATAAGGAGACTGGCAGGCTGCAACTATATGTTGTTTGGCTGCATCCAGATCTTTCTGTAAAAGAGGAAAAAGTAATGCCAGGAAATCACATTTCTTGTTGTTCTACAGAGGAAATATTGCAACGTTTCATGTCTATGTCATCTCATTTCCTCATGGAACACAGTTTGATTTATCAATAAAAATCATAGGGATTGAAATTGAAGAGTGTGTTTTCCTGATTGGATTATTTTTGTGTCATCAGGCTCGTCCAAAAGAAGTACTTTTATTTGATTAAAATTTCAGTTATGGCGGTTTCTAAGATGAACTTCAGCAAATATAGTTTTGATCATCTTGAAAGTACCTAGTGCAGGGACTTGGGATGCTTGAAGATATCTTCCAGATTTCTAAGTTGATAATTTAATGACTTAAATCCTTGTGAAGCTGGTTTTCGGGGGCGAAATCTCCCTAGAGATTAGTGGGATAAGCCATGAGCATAACACAGTTAAAAGAAACTAATATGATTTTGATTCGATTGCAAGATGATGTGTGCCAGAAAAAAGGACAAGAATATTGCTTCAGGCTATTATTTTATTTTTCACACAGATTACAAAATAATAGTTTGCAGGGATAGATTAGCAAATAAGCAAAAAGTTTCAAGTCTTATAACCAAACCTCTGATTCGTGATAGAGCCCAGCATATAGAGAAGCATAAAAATATTCATTCTCACGGCCACTTGAGAAGGCAGCAACAAGCTATGAAGTAAAAAACAACTCTTCAGTCAGATCATATTTTAGGAAAATAAACAACACACGCAGCAAAATAGTTCACTGAAAAGGTAATTTAGAGATGGTTAATTCAGCAATGGCATTGAAAATCTACATACAAATGTTGAGAAAGTAAGAAGCCCAATTAAACTTGTAATGACAAAATGACTGAAAAGGAGAATTGAAGATAAGAGGAAAATAAAGAGAGGTTCCATACTTTCTCTGGATGACCACCATCTTTAAACATGTCGTAAGCTTCCCGCATGACTGGTCGTGAATCTCTACCTACCTGCATTCATATATTAGTTGTAAGAACATTCACGTTGCATTATCCATAACCACCGGACGTAATAGATTAGGAATACTAAAATATAGGATTAAATTGCATTATTTGAAACAGTAAATTAAACATGCTGAACAATATAAATTCCAAACATGATTAAGGATGACATATATATATAATTTTTTGATGTCCGTGAGTGTCCAGGCCAACTTATGCGTACCTCAACTAATTTCAGGGGACAGCTGTCTGACCCTACAACATTTGATACTGAGAAACACGTAGGAATTAATTCATAAGGTAGGTGGCCATCATGGGATTTGAACCTAACGATGAGTGTGCTATCAAGATGGTGAAAAGTATTTTTAGCAGACTAAAAGCACATTTTTAAATTTTCATGGTATTTGATAATATAGCCAAGACTAATTTTGAAGATTCTAAAATTGGAGAAAGCACTTAATTATGCTTCATCCAAAAGTGTTTTGCTTAAAAACACAAACCCTCAAAAATCATCTCAAACTCACTCAAGTGCTGTTATAATATTCTCGAGTATTTTCCTCCTAGCACACTTCCATGTATTTGATTCACTTTGTAAATCACATGGTAATATTTCATTCCTGCTTTAATCATTCCCATAAATACTTCGTCAACTTTTCATGAAAGTTATTCAAATTTTAACTTACCTCAAGAAACCGCCTTCTTGATTCATCAACTCCATATAATTGAGCTTCACAAAGAAAGCACCATATAGACTCCTCTGTGTCATTTGGATTCTGGGCAACATCTAGTCGGAACTGCTCAGCTCCCTCTTCAAATCTAAAAAGAGATTCCTACTACAACTATTCAAAATCTCAATCTTAATTTACCTGACAAACTTTATTCATGCTAATGATGAACTTAGCAGATTCTACTGTGATTCTCAACTTTAACGATTTCGAGATGATGATTAGTCAAATTCGTTTCTTCTTCTCTTCTGGATTTCCTCCTATCATAAATTTAGCAGAAATGGAGCAGATTGGTACCTATCAAGGTAGTACAGTGAAAGCCCTCTTTGCCAAAGATCTGATAACAAACATACCAAATCTGAGTTGATTAAACAAAGTAACGCATATACACTGCTAAGAATTAAAAATAAATCACTTATTCTAATTCCTATAACTTGCACTCTAAAGCAAGATATCTCTGTACAAATTTGAATGTTGTCACTTTTTTATTATTCAGAACTTGATATAAACAAACTGGCTGATAATTAAGCTCAAGAAATCAATTTTAATAATCGAACCATATGACTAACATCATAGTAAAATTGCAGGAACCTACATGCCTTTTGACGAGGATCCAACTCAATTGCCTTATCAAATTCTGCCAAAGATCCCGAAACATCGCCCTAAAAACAACAAAAACTCCACGAATTCAACCCGATACTCGATTCTAATCGAAGCAATTTTACGCGAGTTGATTAGAACAAACCTGCCTGAAGAGAAGCATTCCGCGCCGAATTGCAGCAACAGCGTCGCGGGGGTTGTTTCCCCCAGTTAAGGCGTCCCAGATTCCAGAGACTGAAGGAACGAACAACCTTCTAGACAATGACGATATCGGGATGCGATTAAGCTTAATTCTCATCGGAAGCGAGTTCGGAGAGAGGAAAGCTTCATGAGTAATGATGGAATTCGGCAAAGAAGGCGCGGTGAAAGACGTAGGAAGCGAGCGGGGCATGGAAATGGCGGGTTTGAGACTGGAAATTTCAGCCATTGATGGAGATTGCGATGAGAAGCTCAGTGGGAGAGTGATCGTGAGAAATTTGGAGACGATGACTCAGTCAGTACTGTCCATTTTTCAGATAAAAGAGAATTTGATGAGATAAAGCGCCAAATTCTAATTTATGAAAATTGAGGGGCTGTTTGTGTAATTGTGCTTGGGTTTGTTTTTAAATTTTTTTACTATTTACTCTTTTTTTATTTTAAATTTGTTGAAAAGGGTTTTTCTCAATTAATTTATTATTTATATTAATTTTCAAATAGGTTCAAGTTAGGCTCGATAAAGAAATAAATACATACATAGATATTTATATTTATATATATTAAATAAATACATACATACGTAGAGAAAAAAAAATTTACCTCTAAATTCCTCCATTTAGCCTCGTTTTTTCCCCCTTTCTTTTCCTTTTTTCCTCCCCAAGTGCAACTGTAAATGTTATTTTTACTTTCCCCTCATGTTCTAAAAAGAAAATTGGCAATAGAGAAAAAATTACCCTTGGAAATCCGACTCCAGTAAATTTTTCGATAATTTTTACCCGTCTGACATATCTAACTTTCAATTTCATAAAATTAGACTTTCAACCTATATAAGTTGAAATTTCACCATTTTATTTTTGTTAAAAAATATATCTAAATACTTCGTGTAAATTATATGGAGAGTTTTAGTATCAAATTGATGGGACTCTGAAAAAGATAATAAGGGGATTTTTTTTAATTTGTTCCCTATTTCTCTCATGAATTGATTTTTTAAGGATTGGATTTGTCTATTGGTTTTTGTAAGTGATTTTCGTTGAAAATATATAGTGGATTTTGTGATATATATATAATATATATATTTTTTGAACTTAGTGAATCAAATGTAATGAGAATGCACCCTTTAGGTAATATTCTATATATATATTGAACTTACTGAATAAAAGAGTAAGGTTTAGATAATATTTTGGTCTCTATTTCTAGTTTTTATTCACTTTGAAAATAAATGTACTAAAATAATATTTTAACTTAAGTATTAATTAAAAAAATTATAAACACGGTTAGTATGTATAATACATTTATTATCTTCTATGGTTAAATTTCCCAGCTTACCATAGTTGAACTCAAATTATAGTAAAAAAAAAATCTTTTGAAAAATGTAATTATTATCAAATGTGCATATGTTACACTTTCTTTTATAGGTGAATGCGGTGCAAAGCTCAAATCACCCATAAACCAAAAAATTCACTTTTATAATGAGATCAACAATTTTCTTTGTGAAAGTGGGTTTGGTTCAAAATTTGGTTAAATTCCCAAAGTGGTTGAATTCAAATCCAACACTCAAATATGAGAGAAACTAAACATGGGTTGGTAACAAAAACAAAAATTTGAAAATAAGGAATTCAATGAAAATCAATTTCAATATTTTATTTGGCGACGGATTTGATAATTAAATTTCAATTTAAAAAATATGTTTAGTGGTTTATTACCGACTAAATTTTAGTTTAATCTAAACTTATATTAATTAATTTATTAACATTTTTTTATAAATCTTGTATAATTATTGTTCTAGAAGGTTATATAATTTAAAATATATTATATTTTACATGTTTTAATTTTAACGAACATAGAATGATTTATAATATGAAGTAATATATTTATCAAAATTTTTATTATTTTTAATATAATTCTGCATTTTAAAATTTTAAAATTCTGAATCTGAAAATACTCAGAAAGCATAATATATACCTGGATTGAGAATGATTGTTCCACTCCAGCAGAGTGGGTCAGAACTTCCTGTTATGGAGAGTTCTCTTGCAGACAAAATGTAAGAAATTTTCCCCGAATATTTTTCCAACTCGAAGCTCTGCACAAGATTTATATATAATTTATTTATTTTTTTCTTAAATGGAGGAGGGCAAATTTATGGAGTTAATTTAATTAATTATTACCTTTTTACCGCCGTCGAGGAGGACCGGAGAGCAAAATCGACCATCCTCCTCCAACAACTCGCTCATAATTATTTGAAAAATCAATAATTCAAATTTCTTTTTTTAGAAAGAAGTATGTTAGGGACAATAGAAAACCACCAACATAACAAGAGTGAAGATGTTGAAAAGAGAAGGACGAGGTAATATACTTTAGACCTTAATCGATGTTACGTAAAACACAGTGAAGTGATAATTCTTACGAACCGTCTGTTAGAATTTAAGTTAGATCGATTCTCAAGATTTATATACACAAATTTCTAGATAAATGAATTGTTACGTATGTGTAAATTAATGTGTGAGCTACATGAATGGTATGTAAATATGTATCTATATTTACATTTGTGTTTTTTTAGGTGTCTCTTGGGTATTATACAAAAGCATTATTTCTCTCCTTTGTAACCAAGAAAATTGAAGCAATTCAATCCAGAAAGAAAAGTGGACAATACTCTTCTTTTGTATATTCTTGAGTTTTATAAGAGAACAAATTTATTCTCTACAAAGTTTACGAGATTTAAAGTGAATTTTCGTGAGGCCTTATCGATACTTCTAAAATCATCCTATGATGAGCTAAGATTCTTGTAAAAAGTGTCTAATAATCTCAGGTGGGCGTGATCACTTATCGCTAGTATAAATAGAGGACAAATCTCATATTCAAGTATGCACGTTATTGATAGATTGTCCAGAGGTAACCTTGAAAATTACTAACTTGAACATCGTAGCGTGATTTTTCTTTTTTCTAGATTACTCAATCACGTCAGAACGCTCTTTTCATGCAATAACAATATATTTTTTTTAATAATTCAAAGATTTCGATCTCTCCAAAATAGAAGTTTTTTTCTTTGTCAATTTTAATTTAATTTTTGTTTCTTCAGGTTAGAAAAATGTTTGTTCAATTATAACTTTTTCCATTTTTTTTCCTTTTTTAAAATGTCATTTTGAAGTCTTAAGGCAAAACCCCAATTCTTTCATTTTCTTTTTCGATATACCAATTGTTGATGCAGAAATTTGGCCTACTTGAGATTCTGCCAAATTCGCACCAATCTTCTATAATAAAAGGGATCGACAAGACTTGCAAAACAAAATAGCATTAAAGATCGGTGCGGCTCTTGCCACACAGGCTCCAATGCTTAATTCAGAATTGAAGTAGTTGAGTATAAAGTGTAGAGTGTTATGAGCATAGGGTTTGGCTTATTTCCCTATTTATAGGAGTTGAATCTTGATCCCTCGAAAGATTGTGGAATTCGAATTCTGATACATCTAGGAAATCTGAAATTTGGTTGAATCTTGAGGCAGGATATCTTCTCCTTTTGAATATATAACAATAGCCCCCACTCTCAAAGTTGAAGATTGTCAGACTTCTACTTTGAGAGTATTTTGTGTTTATAGGTTTACTATTTTTGTGGAATAGCCCTCTTTTTGGTCGTTGTTGGTCGTCGTCTTTATGAGTTGGCTTTTCCTAGCCCTATTTTTTTTTTGTAGTTGGCTGTAATCAAGTCTCTTGGGCTCTACTATACGGTTAGTTTTAACCGTTAGATTTTGGCGTTGGGATCTAACTTTTGGGCTAGCCGTACCACCTTTAAGTTTCTAAACTGTTTGGGTTTTGCCCATGGTTTTATACTCTAGGTTTTACTCTTGGATTTCCAACCTATTTGGCTTTTGCCAATTGTTTTATACCCTGAGTCCAGTCAATACCTTCATGTCGTTGTCGGTTGTCGTTTCATGGGCTGGTCTTCCTAGCTCCATACTATTTCTACATAGTTGGCTGCAATCAAGTCTCATCGACTCTACTATACAGTTAGTTTTAACCATTAGATTTTAGCCTTGGGATCTAACTTTTAGCGGTACCACCCTTGGGTTTCTAACCTATTTGGCTTTTGCTCATAGTTTTATAACTAAGGTTTACTCTTAGGTTTCTAACCTATTTGGTTTCTGCCAGTTTTTTACCCTGAGTTTAATCAACACCCTTGGGTTGCTAACCTATTTTGGCTTTTGCCAAATGACTTTATACCTTGGGTTTCCTTGATTGGTTTGACTTGCCTGCTTTACGTTTCAACCTTGCTAGGCCTGTACGCATGCCTTTTTCAGCACCTTTGGAATTCTTTTCCCCAGTTTCACTGACTGGCTTCTAGCTTATCGGCCTGCTTCTAGGTCTGTCCCATTCGAGTTCCTTGACCGTTGTTACTCACCTGGCCCCCACTTGAGGAGGTTTTGTTTAAGGTATCAAATGAAAACTTTCTCAAGTACTTCAAGCCTTGTCGTTTTCTCTTATGTCGCTTTCTTCTATCTGCTCGTGTCGACTAAGTGACTTCTCATTACCAAGCACAATTTTTGGAGACCAGGTCGGCTTTCCAAGTAGCTCATGCTGCTATGTGTTGCTGACTTTTGCTGTCATGCAGTTATCGGATCTGGTCGGCGGAATAGACCTAGTCGGCAGAATAGGTCTGATCGACAAAATAAGCCTGGTCGGTGGAAGACACTTGGTCGACAGTAGAGACCTAGTCGGCAGAAGACATCTGATCAGTAGAGACCTAGTCATACTCTGGATCTGGTCATGCCTTGGATCTGGTCATACCCTAGGGTCTGGTCATGACCAGTTATGTAGTTTGCTTGTCAGGTATTTGTAGTAGCTTTGTCCTTCCGTGGACCTTGGACGGGTGTAGGTTGCAATTTGTTGTTCGAGTTTTTCAAAATGAGGGTTGTGTTTTTTATACTTTCCCTTGAGTTTTCATAGCAGTTAGTTTGTCTTTTGGATGCCTTAGACTTGATCAAGTTGCTTCCTCCATTCTGGAATTTGTTGATCGTTTCTCCCAGAACCTATTTTGGAATCTGTCGATTTACCTCATCCAGAATCTGTCTTTGAACTTGTTGATTTGCTTGCTCTAGGTCCTGCCCTAGAACTCGTAGACTTGTTTTGCCCTAGTCCTCATCGGGTTTGAGCAGTTTTTATTCTTCTTATGGGTTGACTTATTTTACCTAGGATTTGTCCTGGAATTTGTTGATTCGTTCGCTCTGGTTCCTGCCCCAGAACTTGTTTATTTGCTTTTTCCTCGTCTATCTCAGAAAATGGGAGCCTTTAGAATCCATGTCGATTTGTTTATCCCTAGATCTCCTCGGATCCGAGCAGTTCTCGGTTAATTCGTTGCTCTTCGGATGTTAAAGGGATCGATTCTAAATCTTCAGCACGTTTTTCCCCATCTCGGATGGATTCCATGTGATGACCAGGGCTCGAGTTGGCCTTTTCATCGCGGTCGATTGTGTCGTTATCTGTCGAGGGTATCAAATTGGTTGCGTGATCTAATCTCATGGCGTGATCTATTCACATCCTTCTGGTGGTTAAGTGGTCACCTACTGGAGATGTTGAGCTACTGACATGACATGTTCTCACTTCACCATGAAGACCTTACCGTCCATCCTCGTTGATCTGATTAGGGTTCTGGACATGTTGTTCTCCCTGTCTTGAAACTCGTGGGCTTATCTCCTTCGGAATTTCCTTAGTTCATCCCTCTTCTCGAATGACAATCGTAGTCAGAACATCGTTGATCTCTCCAGAGTTCATATTGTTGGCTTTTAGATCTTAGTCGTCCTCACAGACGGCTCCAATTGTTGATGCAGAAATTTGGCCTACTTGGAATTCCCGCCAAATTTGCACCAATCTTCTATAATAAAAGGGATCGACGAGACATGCAAAACAGAATAGCATTAAAGACCGGTGTGGCTCTTGCTACACAGGCTCCGATGCTTAAGTCAGAATCAAAGTAGTTGAGTATAAAGTGTAGAGTGTTGTGAGCATACCTTTAGGATCTTGAGGCAATCAAATATCTTCTCCTTTTGAATATATAACACCAATTATCAATAACTTGGTAATCTTAACGAGAGATGAAATTGTGTTGGATTAATAATGAAAAATAAAAGAGATTGGGTATAGAAATCTTATTCAAACCAACATAAACATAACTCGAATGGTTCATAAGAAAAATGATTTGTAAAAGTATTCTTACGTGCTTTCAGTGAATTGTAATATATATAGTAAAAGTATTCTTGCTTTTAGTGAATTGTAATATATTATATTAATTTCATTGTGCAACCCTCTCATTCATGAAATTAATGAATATATAATTTCTACATGTGTAAATATTTATTTACATGGTTATTCTATATTTACTTTAAATTGATATATCTCTATTTCTTTTTTTCAGACAAAGTATTATTTTCTTAAACTTCTCTATCTTATCATAAGCTGTATTCATGTTGGTCTCACATTACAATTGTTTTTCCTTTTTTTAGTACATCATGTGTAGATGAGGGATCGAACTCACAACCTCTAGAGATATATGTCAACTATCATTGAACATTTTGGCTCATCTTATGATTTTTTTTTACAGACTCATCGTACCATTGTTAAACTTAGCAACCGAACTTTTCTTTTTTTGAAAAATGTAATTATTATCAAATTTGCACGTGTCACACTTTCTTTTATAGGTGAATGTGGTGGAATGATCAAATCACCCATAAACCAAAAATATCATTTTTATAATGAGATTAAAACGAATGCTTCGTGGAAGTGGGTTTAGTTTAAAATTTGGTTGTAAATCCCAAAAGTGGTAGAATTCAAATCAAACACTCGAATGTCCAGATGATCTGGATAAACTAATATCTTTGGTAAAGTTTCCGTTTTTTTATTTATCGTTTCTAATTTTTTTGAAAAATCTAAATATTTAAAAATTATTTATATTTCTTATTTTCCATTATTTTAGAAACATTTTCAAAATTCTATAGAAACTTTTGAAATAATGAAAACAAATTTTGTTTCTATGCAGTTGGAGTTATGTAATTTTATTTTTCTTTTAATAAAAGGAGGAAACAAAAATAAGAAATGTGAACATTATAAACGGGTTTTTAGTTGTCAAATATTTAGGTTTTTAAAAAAAATTGGAAACGAGAAACCAGAACAATAATGAACGGCTCCCAAAGATCCAAATCCAAAACTAACTTGTTTACTTAAATCATTAGAGTTAAAAGTTAGATCTAAATTACACAATATAATATTTATTACATAATTAAAATGTAAAATGATTTCCTAGGAAAAGAATAAATTTATGATAAATCAATCGAGATGGGTGAACGTAGTTCAATTATTTTACACTTCAGTTAATTATGTTCTATCTTCTATATAACGTTACATAGTTCAAAGTTGATGAATTAAAACAAACAAATAAACGAGGACACTTCAGTTAATTATGTTCTATCTTCTATATAACGTTACATAGTTCAAAGTTGATGAATTAAAACAAACAAATAAACGAGGAACTACGTCTTTGACAAATTTAATTTTAATCGCGTAAAACTAACGATTTTAGAAAGATGAGACCACCACATTTGATAGGTAAAAAACGTCAATTATAGTGATTGATGACATTTTTTAGGCGTCAACAAATGTCAATTTTATATTAGCTAGAAAATCTCTCAAAAGCATCCCACACCAATTAAAAAAGAAAACTAAAAAAAAAAAAATTCTATTTCCCCCTATTTCTCCTTTAGAAATTATGAACGGATGATAATTCATTTTTTCTTTAAATGTTATACATTTTCTAATATGAAAGTTCACAAAATGGCGGTCTTATTACGATAAACCTTGGATTGGAGAACCTGAATTTGTATGTAATATAATCGTGGTGTTTGGATTATGAGATTAAAGATTGTAAAAAGTTTGTTTAATATAATTTTTAAAACTTAATTTAAGAAACTAAATATATTATAATATAGTTTGTTGTCAACTTAATTCACTTAATTACATTTCAAATATTTGACTTTTTTATTTATTCAATAATAAAGTAAGTGTTATTATTATGTTATTCCATTAGGATCTCTGCAAACACTTCTCCCTTGGCGCTTCAAATTTTTTGACTTTCTTAAAATCGAATATTTTATAGTTGCGCGACCTCGAAATATCATTATTTATATTTCTTGTATTCTTTCACATTTATATTTCTTGTATTCTTTCACTATTTATATTTCTTGTATTCTTTCACGTTACACGATCTAATCAACATAAAAATAAATGAAAGAACATGTTCAATTCCAAAATTTTAATATTCTTTAAAAGAAAAACAAATGAAAGAATCAATCTAATTACATAATCTCAACCTTTTTTTTTCTTTCTTTCTAATGTTTAGGCCTAATTTGAATACCTTGAAGAACAAGTCCAGCTTTGAGTTGAAATCCTTTGATCTCCATTAAACTCATCTTCACTTCTTCATCAGTTCCATTTTCTCCGCTGAAAAATTCCCCCAATTCAATCTCCAGCCACCCATCTTCCCTCTCTTTCAAAACCCTGATTGATCCATTTTCCTCCATTTTCTCTCCATTTTCCACCAATTTTCTCACCCTTTCCCTCCGATTCCCATAAAACAAACACTCCATATCCTCCTTTTTCTTGTCTTTTCTCTGCAGCCAAACGCTGCCCTCAGAAACCTGGGCCTGGGCCCCATCCCCTACTTGTACACAAACTTGGGCCGGAACCAAGTCCAGTCCATAGGCCCAATCTGAGATCTTCACCAGAAGATAAGCTCCGTATAACGTGTTCGACGACAGCGTTTTGGTTCCGATTTTTCCATTAATTTCCAGCCTGCTCACTGTTCTTAGCTCTGCCACTTCTGCAAATCTGAAAATTTTTAAAGAATTATTCCAAAATTTGAGGGATCATTATACATATTTGTTAAAAAAAAAAAGTTACCATTTTAAAATGGGATGAAATTTACCATTTAAAAAATTTTCAATCTAATATGTATATTTAAAAATATTATCATTTTTCAAACTTTGTGAAAATATATATTTATTTTATCAACTTAATATATATACCTGGATTGAGAATGATTGTTCCAGCTCCAGCAGAGAGGGTCAGAGCTCCCTGTTATGGAGAGTTCTCTTGCAGACAAAATGTAAGAAATTTTCCCGGAAAATTTTTCCAATTGGAAGCTCTGCACAAGATTTATATATTATTAATTATTCAATCACTGAAAAAAAAAACAAATTTATTTTTCTAAATGGAGGAGGAAAATTTTATGGAGTTAATTTAATTTTAAATTATTACCTTTTTACCGCCGTCGAGGAGGAGCGGAGAGCAGAATAAGAAGAAAATTTCTCTCTTCGAACAAAATGGGGACTCGCCGGAGATGTCAGCGGCGGCGAGAATGTGGGCGTAGTTATCGGGCAAGAATCTCCCCCAAACGACGTCGGATTCCGCCGCCGACCGGAACGCCGCCGATACGACAGACAATCTTCCGGCGTCCGACGGAGTTGTCAGCGACAGAATCTCCGAAACGCAGTCCTCCGGCAACATTCCGATGCTAAAAATTCCGGCCATTTTCTGTTGTGTCAGCAAAAAAATTTGAAATCTCTCTCTCTAGACTTTACTTTCTCTCTCTAGTTTCTCAGTCCTAGTTTGAGGAATGAGGTGAGAGATGCAGTGGGATTTATATAAGAAAAAAAAATTAACTTTTTAATTTGGGCACATGTTAATTTTGTTAATTATATTTTACAAATGTTTAACTACTTTTTGACCAAAATTATAACAACTGGAAAGGAAATGAAAAAAATATATATATTATACAAAGACTAAGGAGTGATTGGAGAGTTTCTGATGCAACTTCCTATGGGTTCCCCAAAATTGACCATCCTCCTCCACTTCTAAGACTTCACTCATAATTATATAAAAAATCAATAATTCAATTTTCTTTTTTTAGAAAGAAATTTGTTAAAGGGGCGAGGTAATAGGTCTGGAACAACCAAAAAAGAAGTGAAACTAGAAAATCATATGATAGATGTAACGGCCTTGTGCTGGATAATCGGTGTGCTCATCAAAAGGATCTCGAAGACCCACCAAAGCACGAAAGCTAGAATCTTTCAGAAAATGAATTCCTATTCGAAGAGTGCATAACTGCATGGATAAGCTCACACTAATCCATCAATTTTGGATCCAATTCGAAATTTTCCTTGGGAGGTATCAGGAAGGAAATTGGAATGTAATAATATCGATTCCTACAAATACAGAAGAAAAGGTTCTCTATTGATTCAAACACTGTACCCGCGGGATAGGGATAGAGTATCAGTGGGGGAATCTTTAATAGACTGGGGTGACAACTCACACGAATTGTTTGTTAGAATTTAAGTTAGATCTAATTCCTTAGAATATACACGAATTTGTAGATACATGAATTGTTACCTCGTATGTGTGAGTTAATGTATTGAAATACTGAGTGAATTTAGTGAGAGTTTGTCAATACTACGAGTATGATGACAGATCCTACGCTAAAATTCTTGTGAAAGTGTCTTATAACCAACTCTCGGTAAGCATCACTTACTGCTAGTATAAATAGGGGACAAATCTCATATTCAAGTATGCACATTATTGATAGATCCTCAAAAATTACTAACTTGATCATTGTACCGTGATTTTTCTTTTTTCCGGATTACTCTTCGTGTGATAATAATATATTTTTTTAATAATTCAAAGATTTTAACCTCTTCAAATGCAATCTTTTTTCTTTTTCAAGTTTAATTAACCATTTTTGTTGTTCTTGTTTTTTTTTTCCCCTTCTTGACGTCTATAACTTTTTCCTTTTTTTTAAAAAAAAATCATTTTGAAGTTTTGAGACAAAACCCGATTCTTAATTTTTTTTTCCAATATACCAATAATTTGGGTCATCTCAATGAGAGATGAAATTGTGTTAATTATAAAAAATGAAAGAGATTAGGTATAGAAGTTAAGTCAATGTGTATTAAAAAAAAATTGTTCAAACCAACCTAAACATAATTCAAGTGATCATATAATAGTAGCTTTCTTTTTTAAGTTAGATACTTTACATCTTAATCTCACCTACTCATATTTGAACTAAAAGAAAAAAAGGAAAATATATAGATAAAAATAAATTTTATCTTATTTGAACCTTAAACTTAATAAGTGTTGTAATTTTATCTTAAAATAAGTATTACAGTCTTTACCTCCCAGTACGTTTTCATAAATAAAATCATTCGTAAAAGTATTATTACGTGCTTTCAATAAATTATAATATTATTTCTTTTAAAGATCAATACGCGGCATTTCTTTAATTGGAACATTCATTCAGTTTTTGTTGTGTAAGGAACAATTGAGATAGTTGAATTAATTAGAGATAATTGATAAGAGTGATTAGGCCAAAAGAACTATTGGGTTTGGTTTGAAGTCAATTCAAAGAATTTAGTTGATAATATTGATCAATTATTTGTATTGACAAAGCCATCTTTTTATAATATTATATTTAATGACTTTTGTATTTGGATAATCCTCTCCCTCTCCACCATGTTAAAGTTAATATTCAACGTATTTAAATTGTACGTTTATTTATATGCATGGTCAATATCATATTTATTCTTGCTTATTTCATCTTAGTCTTTTTAAAAGAGAAGTGTAGTTTTCGAGAAACGGTTTTTAGAAAACATAGTTCGAGAAATTTTGTTAACACTGGAAAATATTTTGGAAATATGTTGTACGCTTAAATTAATATAAGATAAACAATGACACTTTATATATAGCATACAACTTAAAGTACGAAGGATCGTAAATAGTGGTACTCTTGTAAGAATTCTAGCACGTGTGAGTATGAAAAGTGGCTAGGAAGCACTTCCCACCAAATGTACAATGAAACGAGAACGCAGAAGTACTAAATACATAGAATGAAAGCATGAGGGAAGAGGATGTTATGAGCATGCAATCACAGAATAAATCTTTGACGAGCATGAACCATGACGTTTATATTTAGAAAAAAATGTTTATGCATATATTGTAAACTTTGTTCCTTATTATTATTATTATTATTTCGGTGAGAATTCTATTACCCGATCTCTAAGTTTTAAGCCAGTGTAAAGTTCCTTTGAGGTTTCGAGAACTTATTTAACTTTTTAAATTTTGAATTATTAAAAAATCTTTTTGGCTAATTAAAATCATTTTTTTTTAAATATCGTGTTAGATTGACAACGAAGTTACTTTAAAATATTCTAAAACCATTCGCAAAACATTCAAGTGCTTTTAGTGAAATCATTTAGTTACAATATCATTTACAAGAAAAGAGTATTATAGTACTTTAAGAGAAAAACGCTTAATTAATGCTTCTTCGTCAAATCAAAAGTTATATATATATTTAAACAAATTCAAAAGTTATATAACTCATATAAAGTTTAACATCACAATAAATACTATGGTTTGATTACCTAAAGTTAAATTTATATTTTATTCTCCTCTTTAATTAAGATGTCCCACCCAAATAAAATTAGTCAAGAAAGGTTAAAGAAAAACAATTGGTAAATTAGCGGAATATAAATGGAGAGTAAAAATTGTAACACGTATCTAATTTTAGAGTCTGATCAAATTGAAATTTTAAGATGAAATTTGATACAACTAAGTAGATTTTTCTCATTATTTTTTAACCTAATTTTGATATCTTTTCAAATTTCAAGTTTTGAGTTAAATTCGATGAAATTTACAAAACTGAATTGAAAAAAAAAACCTTTTCAGAAAAAAAATCCCTTTTTGATTATATAACTAAACACAATAATTTTTTTTTTTTGAATATTTTTAAAAGTAAATCTTTTCCCCAAAATAAAACTCCCTTTTTCACCATGTAACTAAATACTATAGGGATTTTAAAATAATTTTTTAATTAATTAAAAGAATTTTTCACAAAAAAAGAAAAAAGAAAAGAAAGAAAAAGGGTAAAAATGGAAGAAGCACGATGAATCCCCTTTGGACGCGTTTGGTGGAGCAAAGCCATTAGCCAAATGGGCATAGTCAGAGTCCCCGGTATTTGACTTTTGACCAAAGCCCTCAGTTTTTCCTAAAATTACAAATGGGCCCCGCAACCCAACCAAAATTAATTAATTAATTAATTAAATCAACGGTCCAATCCTCCCCTTCTGGCTGACTTTCCCAGTTACCGGTTTTCCGTTTGGCATGCAGCCAAGCAAGACCCTTTTTTTAAATACTAAACATTCAACGTGTTTTTGTGGACCCCACCACCATCCACTGGAAAATTTCTCTATCATTATCGTTATTATTCTTATATTTTTATTTTTTTAACTGTAATATTAGGCCCTTGGATGGAAAATTTCTCTATCATTGATCGGAATTAGATGTCTTAAAGCTATGTTTAGGTTGATATCATTATCGTTATTATTAAATCATTATTGTTATTATTATTTGGTTAAAATACTACTTTGGTTCAATTTTTTTTTTTGTTTCTTGATCTTTTGATTTTGATTTATTTTATTTTTGTAGTATTAAAATGTTTGCTTGGTTCATAATCATTTCGATCTCTATTTGCAAAATTTTTATACAAATTTTATACACGACAAAAACTCTTTTATATAAAGTTATGACTACCATTTTCAAAAATATATGGACTGTACTGTCGTGTTGAATTGTGATTGAAAAAATGAGATAAAATATAAAATTAATAGACCAAAATGATCATCTTTAAAGGTATAGAAAAAAAAAAACATTTTAAAAGTATAAGAATTAAAGTAGACAAAAGTTTAAATTACAATGACCAAAATGGACGGTTTTAAAGTACATTGATGAAAAAAGCTGATATTAGAGGGACCAGAATAGTTTTTTTTTTTCACTAATTTAGGTTAAATAGACCCCATGGTCTCCAATAATTTCTAAAATGTACCCATAATGAATCAAAATTTCTCAATGAAGTCATTCACTACAAAAAATTGTTACAATTTGTCAATAAAAAAGTTGATGTATCATTAAACTATGATTTTATTCACTGCGAGTGGCGTGTTCATAGATACATTAACAAAACAACAATTTAATAATGCATCGATTTTTTATCCACCAATTTTAATATATATTTCTAAGGAATAACTTGAGAATTTTTAATACATTAAGAAAAAATTTTAAAAAAAAAAAGTTGAAAGACTGGGTACTAAATTGCGAATTACTTTTTAAAAAATTAGGCTTAACAATTTTTTTAAATGAAAAAGTTTAACTCAAAGGGCCATAGGTTAATATCTTTAATATAGCAACTAATTGAATTTCACAATTATTTAATATATTTTTATTTACGTGATCCGGTGATCATAAGATTCGCTATGAAAGCCATGTTTAAAATTATTTTTTATTATTTTTATTTGTACTCATGAAAAGAAATATTTTTTAATTAGAAATATTAAATATATATATATATATATATATATATATATATTTGGCAGAACATGAACAACTTTTGGACACTAAACAAAATTTCACAATTATTTAATCTTTTTATTTACGTGATCGTGGGATCACAAGATCCATTATGAAAGCCATGAAAATTATTTTTTATTCTTTTTAAATATAAAACATTATTTGGAGAATAATTTTTAGACAAATAAACCACTAAGATTAGACAGCGAAATAGCTAGAGTTGGATTGGTTTGAACCATGAATATTAGCGAGTTCATTTTCATAAACTAAAAAGTGAATTTTTTAAAAGCATTTAAAAAAATATATTTTAATTAAAAAAATTAGTTGTGGGACATGAAAGAATAATTTAAAAAAGTGTTGTTAATAACAAAATGTCTCACCAATGATAAACGTTTTTTTGTTGTGTTTTCTTAAATTAAAAGAAAGAAAAGAAAACAATTAAAATATTTTAATGTAGCAATCGTTTTCTTTCGAATATTTTTTAAATAGGAAAAATGCATAAAATTAAAAAAGAATCTAACATAATATTGTAATCTTCTTCACCCTCAAAGTCTCAATAAAAAAACATAATAAAATAAAATACTCTACCCTAGTTTCCATACGTCGTCTTTAAAACAAAATTAGGGTTTCTTTTATTTTTCTTTCTTTTAAAAAAGTTCAACATATCATGGCGTTGGACCAATTGGGTTTTTAGTGATATTATTTATTATATATTATTGTATAAAATTATTATTATTATTATTATTAAAATACAAGATAAGACAGGTCGAGGTGGGGATACTATATCTCTCATCCGAACCCTCAATAAATCTTCGATTTGACTTCGTACTCAATCAAATTGGTAGGAAAATTATGAATATTTTGTTTTGTCATCTCACGATCTCTTTGTTGTAAATATATGTCAATTACCACTAAATTATGATCGCTTTAACTTTTTTTTGTCATCTTTAATTATATTTGAATAGAAGAAATTATAAAAGTACAAGAACATTTTAATAGGGCGACTTTGAATAAGTAAACTTATTCCAATTCATTAATATTGTTATTTTTTTAGTACAACAATTTTGAGATATGGGGATCGAACTTTTCGACTTCGAGGGGAAGGAGTATATGCTAAATACCGATGAGTTATGCACATGTTGACATATTGTTAACTAATTATATGTTCTTCGATGTGACTTAGAAAAAAGAAAAAAAAATTTGACTTTTATAATGTCTATTTTAATGAAAGTTTAGACCATTTTTATAGTAGCCATTAATTAATTTTGTTTCTTTTTCTTGCAAAAAAAAAATCCTATTGTTCAGAAATTTAGTTTGGTCCAATTTGAGCATAGTTCGAAAACTAGTTAACGCATTTATTCTGATAATTTTTTTTTCCTTTTAGAATACACAAAAGGAATATTGAAAAAATGTGTTACTATTAAAGAGTTGGTGGATGACATTTACCTTTCTCGTTTTTATTTTTTATTTACAAATATGCATAAATGTTATCTTTTTTTTCTCTCATTTTTAAGAAACCATAAAAACGAGCATACGAAATAATTACCAAACACTTTTTTTCTCTTGGAATAAATAACCTAAAATGAAAACAAAAAACAAGAATGATTCTAATTACGTTCAAATAATTCCATTTTGAAATTAGGAAAAGAAAAATAAAGAAGAAAAGTTCGTAACTAGTAAATAAATTAATTTTTTTACTACACCCTCGTAAGTTTGTAACCAGAGGTATCTACCTACTCTTTAAGATGGTTCGTATTATCGATCGATTCCTATTCTCTCACATAAATATATGTTTATCTCTATATTCTTGAAAAAATACTTAGGTGTTTATCAGTCAATACTTATCTTTTATTGACCACCATTAAAGTTTGACAAATAAGAGAAAGAAACAGTGACGTTCGAGTAGAGATGAAGGGTACATAAATGAACGGATACCACATATGAATGAGAGAGATCATGAGATCATAGAAGAATTGTCAAAAAATGTTTAAAAGAATTTATAATTACTACTTATACTAACAAGGTGCACCTTCCTTCTTCGAGAACTAAAAAATTCCTGGGACATTCCATAAAAGCAAAATAGATTTTATTTAAAAAAAAAAGGTTAAACAACTGCCAATTAATTAGGCACCTAATTATTGTTCATATTCTTTATCCAATAGAGATTGATGTGTAACGAATTTTATTCGCTAATAAGTTATTAATATATGAAGAAAAAGTCACGTCCTCAATCCCTATGAAAATTTAGGTTTTTAAAGGGCATAAACAAACTACATTATTTATAACTCAATTAATAGTCTAGAAGTAAGGGAAAGGCTCTAGCAACAAAAACAATCTCATCTTAAACCTTATTAATGTTCTAATTATTGTTCTTCTTTTAAAATTTCTTTTATTTCTTTACCGAACTGTCATATAGTTTGGATCGTTTGCCCGTCGCAAGTAAGAAAGAAGGTTCGAGAGTTACCCCTTTCTTTGGTTGCATCAATAACCTCGAAAATGTACATTTTAAGGAATCCGTGTTGGAAGCATGTACAAATAATATGGAGATAGAAGATTGAGCATCGATACCTCTAATAAAGGGATAAGGTAGCTCAACTGCCGAGCTATGCTTATATTAGTATTGACAAAGTGATTTACAAACTCTTTACTAATAATAAATGATAATAGAGTTATTAGTGCGAAACAACCAGGCTTCATCTATAAATGTTATTGTAGACCCTTTCGAAGACTTATTTAAATATCATACCAAATATGAGTTTAGATCTAATTGATTAATCACCTATTAATTCCTAACCATATGTCAAACCGTGCACACTTTTAACTCATTCAAAACTAAATAATAAATTAAATTACAAGTTTGGTCTCTAAATATTAAAAAATATCTAATATATTATTGGACTTTAAAAAGTTTCTAATAAAGTCGGTAGGTTTCAATTTTGTGTATAATAAATTGATGATTTATTAAATATTCTTTAAAATTAAATAACTTACTAAATACAAAACCAATAAGTTGGAACCAAACTTTTTACTAATATTATTCAGTTAGACGCAAAATTGAAAGTCTAAAAATCTACTAGAAAGTTTTTGAAACTTACAACGCCTATTAAATCTAATATTATCGAAAATTTAAGAATCTATTAGTCACATTTAAATTTCAAAAATTTATTAGATACATTGTTATAAAAGTTGAGAAACTAAACGGGTAATTAAATAACCCTAATATGTAGCCATGTGGATCATAGAGAGAGAAAGGACCAATCCATAATTATAAAGAAAGTCCAAAAATATACACAGAAGAATAAATCATAGAGAGATAGGACCAATCTACAATTACCCCAAAAAAAAAGTCCACAAAAATACACGTAGGATAGTCAATTTCGCAAAATTGCACCTAGGACGGTCAAATTTGGGATTCCGTAAGCTAATACATACGTGGCAAACAATTTTTATATTTTATCCTACTCAACTGATGACTAGGAGAGAGAAACTAGACCCCCACTCTTTCTCTCTCTAAACTCCCAATATAAACACACCCACTGCCGTTTGCCTTCCGTCAAGAATTAGAGAGAGAAAGTAGAGAGAGAGAGAAATGGCCGGAATTTTGAGCATCGGAATGTTGCCGGAGGACTGCGTTTCGACGATTCTGTCGCTGACAACTCCGTCGGACGTCGGAAGATTGTCCGTCGTATCGTCGGCGTTCCGGTCGGCGGCCGAATCCGACGTCGTTTGGGGGAGATTCTTACCCAACAACTACGCCCACATTCTCGCCGCCGCTGACATCTCCGGCGAGTCCCCATTTTGTTCGAAGAGAGAAATTTTCTTCCGACTCTGCTCTCCGCTCCTCCTCGACGGCGGTAAAAAGGTAATAATTAATTAAATTAAACCCACAAATTTTCCCTCCATTTAAAAATAAATAAATTTGGTTTTTTTAGTGATGGAATAATTAATTATATAATAAATCTTGTGCAGAGCTTGGAGTTGGAAAAAATTTCTGCGAAAATTTGTTACACTTTGTCTGCAAGAGAATTGTCCATAAGTTGGAGCTCTGATCCACTCTGTTGGAGCTGGAAGAACCATTCTCATTCCAGGTATATAATTAATTAAACTTTTCGCTAAATATATATTTTAGAGTAAAATAATTGAACTCTAATTAATCTTTGAAAATTTTTAATTTCATATGTTCCTAAATTTTAAAATAAAAAATTTACCCAATTACAGGTCCGGTCTTCACCTCCTCTGTTTGAACTAAAAAATTACTCAATTCTTTACCATTTTATTTTTGTTGTATAAAATTGCCCATTATATTAAAATATTGATATTAAATTAGCAACTTCTTAAAATTAAAAAAAAAATTCATATATGGTGATGTGTAAAGTAAGTTAATTGAAAAATAAGACAAATTAGAAACAGCAAATCAAAATTACTGGTAACGAAATTACTGGTAACGTTGTCGTTTATTGGTAATTGTTCCTATTTCTTATTTCTCATAAATGTTTTTAAATTATGTCAAAAAGTTTTAGAAAAAAAAATCAAGTTTGTTGTTATTGTTTCCAATTTTTTTTAAATATAGGTAATTGTATCCATTTTTTTATTTAAATTTTAGATAATAAAAAACAAGCTAGAATGATTGACCTACATTTTTTTTAACAAAAAAATAAAAAGTAAAAAGAAATAAGAAATATTAACGTTACTAAAGGAATCTATATGACCAATTAACTTCATTCTAATTTCTTACTCCAATGATTATTTTGATCCACTCTCACCAGAATCTAATTCATTTCCTCTTTCAAAAAAAATTAAATAATAATTGTGCAGATTTGCAGAAGTGGCAGAGCTAAGAACAGTGAGTTGGCTGGAAATTAGTGGAAAAATCAGAACCAAAACGGTGTCGTCGAATACGTTGTACGGAGCTTATCTTCTGGTGAAGATATCGGATCGGGCTTATGGGCTGGACTTGGTTCCGGCCCAAGTTTGTGTTCAAGTGGGGGATGGGGCCCAGGCCCAGGTTTCGGAGGGCAGCGTTTGGCTGCAGAGAAAAGACAAGAAAAAGGAGGATATAGAGTGTTTGTTTTATGGGAATCGGAGGGAAAGGGTGAGAAAATTGGTGGGAAATGGAGAGAAAATGGAAGAAAATGGATCAATTAGGGTTTTGAAAGAGAGGGAAGATGGGTGGTTGGAGATTGAATTGGGGGAATTTTTCAGTGGAGAAAATGGAACTGATGAAGAAGTGAAGATGAGTTTGATGGAAATCAAAGGATTTCAACTCAAGGCTGGACTTGTTCTTCAAGGAATTCAAATTAGGCCTAAACATTGATGAACTCATTAAAAAGAAGTGAAATTAGTTGATTGTATGTAATTTGATTGATTGATGTTTGATTATTCTTTAATTAGTTTTTAATTAGTTATAATCCTATCGTGTGTCAATCTAAACATGGCGTTGAGTGGTTAAGATGGATATATTTTTCCTAAAATTTAAAAAATTAGCCAACATGAAAATAGTTCGACAATTGCAGGCTTGTTCGATAATGTTTATATTTCTTGTTTTCTATTTTTGTTTCTCATCTTTAATAAACGTTTCAAAATCGTGTAGAAATTTTGGAAACAACAAAATAAAGGTTTTTGTTTATGATTCCTATTTCTTTTTTTTTTTTTGAAACATAGATAAAATTATTATTTTATAATCTTTTAACTTATAAAATACATAATAAATTTAAAAAGTAAATATAACATAAAAATTTAAATTTAAATTTAAAATTTAATTTTCATATAAAACTCACCTTTTTAATTTAAAATTCTAGATAACAACAGACAAGAACTGTATTTTTGTTTCTTTTTCCAAAGAAAAATAAAGAAACAAAAAACAGTTATCAAATACAAATTTTTACCCACATATTTTCAATAATTAAAAAAATTGAAAATTCAAATTCTAGCTCCACATCAACCATGAGAACACTTGGAAAGTCTATGGAAGAGAGAGAAATTGACATTCAATGAATTTATCAGGTTAAAGAGGGCGGGGAGGCAACAAATTATTGAGAATGTTTAGAAATACAATTTGATAGGACTCAACTCATTGAGCCGTTTATTTTCGATCAAAATTTTGAATCCACAATTGTTGATGTTGTTTTCTGTCGAGTTTATAGATTGGTCATGAGCTGACGTAGACGAACTGTCAAGGTAATCCCAAATTAACCTATACATGAAACAAACACTCTGACACCCAAGTCAGTTGCGAACTCGAACTGTATTAAGTCGTTTTCAAAGAAAATGGTGTACCTGAGACTTAGTGGAGTGTAAATTTGATGAAAATAAATAATGCATAAGGTACAAATAAAACTATTTATAGCTAAGCTAACTCTTAATTTGAATGAAAAATGAGAACTCTTGGAAAGTCCACGAGAGAGAAAAAGCTGGGACTCCATTCAGTCTATCATTTGAAATAATTAAATCTTTTTTAATTGTGGAAATAGGAAGATTTAAAAATGAATTATGATTTCTCATCAATAAACAAGTGTTAGGTTCTGCTCTGCTCGCAAACTAAACTAGCGGCAGGAAATACCGCTTTCAAATTTCACCAAACTATGCAACAAATCTAACAAACCTTTAATCTTTAATTTCATTTTTTAATTCCACTTGAAGTTGTTTCTTTATTTATTTGATTTTTCCAAGCGCGTCGCGTGGTGCGGCAAACTCCTCAAAATTAAATTAAAAGAATTTTTAAATTTAAATGATGTTAATTTATTTACTAACATATTGTAGAATTATTATTTTACAATTATCATATATTCTATAATATATTATATCTTACACCTTTTTATTTTAGCTTATAACGTAATATAATATATTTATAAATAAAATTTTACACTTCAAATTTTCAATTTCAAAATCTAGAAACATAAAAATGTTACTTTTAAAATTTACATCATCCAAAATAGTTTTAAAAAACATTTCTGTATTCCATTGACAAAATTTAATTCATTCAGTAAATCTAAAAATAAAAAACAAAATCACATGCCCTAAAATAGTGTTCAACCCTTAGATACATTAGAACCGAAATCCTCAAAGTATTTACATTCAAATTTAACAACAAAAACACAAATCAAATCAACCTAAATTAAGTGTTCAAAAAAATCTCATTCAACTACAAGAATTATAAACCTTTCTAACAAATACAAAATTAACTTATTGGGGTTATTTACCACTCATCCAAGAATAGAGTTTAGATTTAAAAAATTCAAATTGATAAATTTTAAAGTTAAAAATTAAAAGTGAACCTCTTGGTTCAAGGGTAAACATCAGACTAAAAGCTTAAAACCATAAGATAATTGGGAAGAAAGAATAGAGTCTTAAACAAGAGATTAAAGTGAATCCGATTTTGATTTTATAATAACGAAAACTTGTACTAAAACATGACCGAGTCTGGCATAATAATATTTCTGCAAGTCTAGCAAAACGTGAATTTTTTGTCTCACAAAAAAGGTTGAACATGTAGGAGAGATTAAACTCTGAATCCCCTGCTGTTTCTCTTTCCCCTTGCTCTCTCAAACTTCCTTCCCTTCGACCTCACATACGGTTTCGTGTGGCTGTGAGGCACACCAGGAGCAGGTCCAAAGTGCTTCACTGCTTCACGGGAGTTCTTCGGTCCTCGAAGAAGAACCTTCAGAAGCAAAGATAACAGAAGTTTTTAAGATCTAAACCATTGAGCATGTGTTTGACAAACCAAACTAAGTGGCTCTTCTATGAAGACATAAACGAATGAAATATATGGATGGCAAAGCCATACAAAATTGGTGTATCCGAAATTGGGATTTATAATCGTACCGTGTTCTGACCAAGAGGAGCCTTCAGGGCAAGCTGATCAAACGTCAAGCATTCACCACCTGCCTTCTCAATCCTTGCCCTTGCAGTCTCGGTAAACTTCAATGCTGTAACTTTCAAAGCTGGGACTTCATAAACACGAATGTCATCGGTCACAGTTCCAACAATCACTGCAATTTTATTTTCCTGAAACATGTTAACCACCAGAAAATTTAGACAACGAAAAAAACACAAACACTCAAAGGCAAAGTCAAAATGTAAAAAATACATTATAAATAAGATCACACACCTTTCCCTTCATGAACTTGATAAGTCTGGATAGTGAAATTGGTGGCTTGTTGACCTTGCTCATGAACAAACGCTTGAGGATCACTGCATTGAAATTGCTTCCAGTTCTTCGGACAAGAAACCGGTACAGCTGAATTCAGCAAACAAGATAAAGATTCATCATTTAGGCAATTCAGATAATAAGGCATATAAATCTACAGCATAGCATGAATTGACATTGAAGAGTGAAAAAATGTATCGGTAATGATATACAAACAAACACAAAGCTCTTCCAGAACTAATTAATTCCAGAGTGTATGCCAGTTCCCTCAGAGACATAAGTTGAAGAACAATCATCATGCGATCAGTATTAGCATGGTTTAAAAAGTGAAACATCACAGGGAACAACGACAACTATCCTTCCACAAAGGCAAAAAGGAAGTCCAGATTCAATATAAAGAAGTGAAAAACAAAAATACTGAGAAAACAGGAAGCCTGCAACTCGAAGAGCAAAGAAGGTAACTATTGAAATCAAAAGGCTTTTAGGGCAGAAGATTTGGGGCTCAGATAAATATGTGGATTTTGTCCAGTCCTTGACCTTTAGAAAGTCTCATAATGAGCTGGGTATCACATATTTCATCATTGCTACGGAGAATTCCTCCCGGGTTCCAGATTGATTCACACAAACGCATTCCAAAAAAAACACAGTTAAAGAGAAAATCAAAATATTGGTTCAATCGGAAAAAAAGTACTTTGAATCTAAAACATCACAGTTAGATAGAAAATAAAATTATTGGTTCATAATTCACATTCAAAGTACAGGAGTCTAGCTTCGTTCTGGGCTCAGATAAATGTGGAACTAGTTCATTCCTTGACCTTTGAAAGGTCTCATAATGAGCTGGGATACACAGATATCATCACAGCATATAAATTCCCCCTACTTTCTTATCAAACAACCATATTGAAAATGTAATTAGGCTTGTAGATTCAAGAAAATAAACACGAGGGGAGAAAAACAAGTAAAGTATTAACAATGGCTGAAGTTTAGGATGCCGATAGCGAATTAGATTCAGAACTCAAACTAATTAACCCAGTACATATTTTTTTCATCGAAGAAACTACACAGATTTATTTCCATTCTCTGAGAAAATAAATCTGTGAATGCAAATGCTCTTTCCTGCTATGAGAACAGCGGAACCAATGATTATTAGAGACACCAACCTTGACGAGGAGCTTCAGGTAGATATCGTCGGACTTGGGCGCCGTCCTCTTCGTCTTCTTGCTCTTGCCACCTGCTACCAAATCGATCCCCTGTAAGAAATAAATGGAAAACGCATCTAAGACATTGATCTACGCCATTGGAGGAGTGAAAAAGATTGAGACAAAGAGAGAAAAAAAACCATTGGAGCTTTCGGTGGAGAATCCCTTCGCTTCTGCGCCGGCGACTGAGAGACTGAAACGAAAATGGTTCTAGGGTTTTTCAATACCCTATTTATTCATGGAAGATGAGGGAGAATTCGAATCCTGTGCGGCTTGACCTACATGAGAAGTTTAATCTTGATCGTACACGTGTACGATCAGGGAATCTACAATGAAATTTTGGGTTTTTATAATCAATTAGGTTTAAATCTCACTCTTTTAACTTTATTTCTAAATTTTGAAAATTCTCTATTTTAGTTTATAAATTTTTGGGTTTTTTCCATTTTTTCTAAACTTTTAATACGTCTATCTATCTTACTTAAATTTTAACCTTTTTAAATATAAAAGAATTTCTGTTATTTTTCTTTGATTTTTTTTTTTTGAAAAAAAATTTCTTAGATCACATTATTTTGTTTTTAGTTGTTCAATACATGTTAACATGATATATATTTTTTAAGAATATAGCATTACATAGATGTGAGGATTGAAATGGTCGACAAATAGGTAAGTAACTAATTTCTTAAGGATTGAATTATGTTCAAATTAACAAATTATTGAGGCGAGCGTGCATTAAGCAAGTAAGTTTAAATGAGTACTAGTGGATTGAATTTAAGCGTCAAAATAATTATAGTTGCTGCATGATTTTGGCATGAGAGAGTTTACTAATGTCACACCAAAGGTGGGTATGACTGGACCAAGGTGATGACGTGCACCTAATACATTTTTCTACCTAAAGTAGTATTTAGACCAAGGTAATATCGAACTAAACATAAGTACTATAGTTTATCCAAATCCATGTTTTGTAGGTTTAGGACCTCGGCTTCCTAAACATAATTTGACCTCACAGGGTTATCGACACTCCCAAATTTACCCCAGGTTAATTCTTAGGCTATCGATGTCGAATTTGTACTCCAAAAGCCTTGGTAATATTTCCAAAAGACATGACCTAGCTTAGTTAATGATAAACCAATGTAAATCTCACCGTGTTGTTGTAGCATATGTTGATTACGAACTACGAAGATACCTGTGATTATGGTGGTTTCTCAATTGTTTGATAACTTGCAATGTCTTGGTTATGTGCAAACATGACATTTGATCTCGATGTCTCGATTTTTAGTATATGAAGACAGAGACATGCATTAGCTTAATTATTCCACCATTTGGAAGATGGATTTTGTTCATTATCACATATTGGTAAAAAGTAAACTAATTGTTATTTTAAAATTATGACATGTTACCTATGTTCGAGTCAACGTCATATCAAACATTAGCCAAATCCATGTGTGGTTAGGGTGTTCACGAGGTGGGATGAGACGTAATTCTCCATCCTTGTAAAATTACATAAGAAATTTTGAGATCTAGTTTTCCATACGAAATTATTCACGATTCAATTATTTTATTTTTCAATTAAACATTTTTTTAAAAATAAATTTTTAATTAATTGCTTGACTCCCAAAGATAAAATCCTATTTACATGGTTTAATCCACGCACATACACGCATGCACCCACAGACACGTGCGTATTTTATGTCCTTGCCCCATTTAGGTGACATGAAAAATCTTCCTCCATCCCCACCCTATGGAGGACCTAAATGGAAATTCCTTGCCCCGTTTAAGACGGGGCATCACGGAGAAAATAGACATCACTATCTATGTGTGTTTAAGACAATCCAATATACTCAAATGGTGAATGAGATGTCACGATCAAATATGAAGGGTCCTGAATCATTTTGACTATTCAAGTATAGTCTATATATAATTAAAATCTAAATAATAATAAAAACAAAGCAAATCAAGTCTAAAACTTTTACTTATTTTGACAGTGTTTACTAAAATATAAAAATAGAATGAGTTCGAGAAATACAACCTCAAACTCATCCCCTCCTAAAAAAACATTTCTATTATAAACTTTTATTCACGTCGGTCCACGCAATTATTAGTCCAAGTGGAGAAAGCTTACAATTTACTTCTTAAAATAATGGTCGTTTTATTTTTAAACAACAAGTCGTGGATCCACTTCCGACACCATCGGTTGGGTTGGGCCCGGCCCAGCCATAAAAGCGTTCTAAAGTCACCTGCAAACACTCTTTGACACATAACGACACGTCGGAATAATATTGCGGAGCGGGCCCTAATACACCGGGTCAGATTCTTACCGACCCGATACAGCTCACAGGCTGTTTTCTTTTACGCCGCTATTTTCTCCGTCTCTGCTTCAGTACGTTCGAAATCGGAAAAAAGAAAAGAAAAAAGAAAAGAAAATTCCAGTTCCCGGCAATGGCCGACGAGGAAGTGGAGCTCAACGACGAGCAGAAGAAGGAGATCGCGAAGTGGTTTCTTCTTAACGCTCCGGCCGGGGAAATCCAATTCGTCGCTAAAGGTAATCAATTACAATTCGGTTCATGTTGATGTGTATTTTGGCACATACATCTTGCACAACCATTTCCGGTGATTTTCTGTTCGGATTACATTTGTGATGCTCCGTGTTTTTCAATCTTCAGATGTCAAAAAGATTTTGAACGACGATGAGTTGTACCACGAGGCAGCATCTGAAGCTTTTCCACAGTACAACAAATCGCACATGGTTTGCATCGAAATGCCTGGCCTACTAGGAGATGTAAGTTTCTAATGTGCATAGTCTTTGTGAGCAGCTTTTTTCTTTACGGATAAGGTGGGGGAACTAGTTTCATTGATTCGAGATAATTGTAGTGAGTGTCGTGAAGAGCCTGCATTTTGTTTTCATGGTACGCGTCAGACTTGCTTTTGTTTCATTCAAATTACAAAAGGAGAAGCAAAAATTTCACAAACCAGAGTTAGTCGCGAAGATTTTGAACATATCTAGTGAAACAAAGTGATATGGATGGTTGGTCCAGTGGGTGGTTCTATAATTTCAAAAATCAAGCATTCGTCCAATTTGTGAAAGGAGTATTTGGCTCTTATTATCTTGAAACTACGTTCTAGAAAGCTTGCCCATTAAATATGTAGTTTTCTCGATCCTTCTCAGTTTTCTAATATCGTGTGAATTTAGGTGATTCTTACACCGTTCAATGAGCTTGAAGAAAACGAGTTTCTTGACCCAAGAACTGCACAAGTTGCTATAATTGACAATATCAAACAGGTAAGAGTCAAATTAATTTTTAATCTCATCAGAATAACAGTTGTATGGACATAAAAGACATTTTCAAGTGGCTAAGATAAGTATAGACTTCTCCCTTGCTTGAGATGTGGAGAGACGAAGAAAGCATGATTAAGATTGTCAGTAGAAGTGATTAACTTATTGCGGAAACTTGAATCTTATATATTATTTTGCTCACCATTTTTAAAGTTTATTACTATTCCTATTTTCAGTTGATGTTCCATTATTATGATTGAATCTGAATCATGTCATTTCGCTTACGGTTTAGCATTGTCTGTTGATTTAACCTGTATTAACAAAATTAGAAAGACCTAGCTGTTTAATTTTTATTCATGAGAAAAACTTTGACTAAATTGTTAATTACATTAGTATCTAATAATTTCTCATATCTTCTGGTTTATTCTATACATAGTGTTGTCCTTATCAGATCATGGAAATCTTACCTCCTTGCACACTCCCCCCCTTCCTTGGTCAAGCTCTGCATTCTTAGCTGTTTTATTATTTGATCTGTTCACTTCATGTTAAATTTGGTTCAGGTGTGTACTGAAGTCAGACCTGCATTGGATGAAGAACTCCCATCTGCATATGTTGAGGAATTTCGGTAGGCTTTATGACTAGTTTGAAAAAGAATGAAATCAGTGACAATTCTTGTTGGAGTTTTATTATATTAAATGATTAGATGGATGCGAGTTTTAAAATTTATAGGATATGTGATTAGGTGATAAGACACAGTCTCCTTGGAAATGAGTCAGTTTCTTTGCTTATACCGACCTGTCTAAAGTTTTTCTTTTATTTAACATCAACAGAAGTCTGTTGTGTTTAACAACAAATATTTGTACTTTTATAGCATAATTGAAAAACAATTTAAGCCATTTTTCGGAGTATGGAGACAATAGACATTACCGAACCACAAATTATGACATTTTGTTTTCTGTACAAGATGCTTAGAGTCTAGACCATTTCAGGTCAAATGAGGACCCTACACCCAAAATTTGTCTCATATAAGTCCTTCCTGAAAGCTGAAGTACAGCCATTAAGTAAGAAAAGGTTAGGAGAATATGTAAATAAAGATACGAGACAAAATGACTTGATAAAGTTGTAAAATATACCTTAAGATGTTTATCAATGGCAATGAGTTTGTTTTGTTATGTATTCTATGCTATGGCAGAGGCTCCATAGAGGCAGAAATTGCTCGATATGTTGGTGAAATGTATCCTAAAGGCGTTTACTCAATTTACTGTGTAAATGGAAAAGATGCGGATGGACCTGAATTTGATTTCGAGCTTGTTGTGGTTATTTCTGCTACTAGACATAGCCCTCAGAACTTCTGGTACGTGCATAGTCATCAAAATATGCCTCAGCAACTTCTTGACTCGTCTATTTGTCTTCTCCTATTTGTTTTCTATTCCCTCTCTTTGTTGTGATGTGTACGGTTTGGAAGAATTATGTATCATCAAGTTTCTATATTGGATTTGTTTGTAGTTGCAGAAAATCTGATGCTTTTGGTTCATATATTGCCGAACATATTCCAATTCATTAGTGTCGATGAACTCATTTTCCAAACTCCAGATTCAGCTCCTCCTCCTTTTTTTTTTTAAATGTTTGTTGCCATTATGTGCAGTAATGGAAGTTGGCGTTCGACGTGGAACATTGAGTTTAAAAACGATTTTCAAACGATTGAAATAAGAGGGAAAATGCAGGTACTCTCTGTTACTTGATCCAAGTGTACATTTCTTTGATTTGAACCTGCTCTTTTATAATGTGTTATTAAAACCTCGTAATTCCATACTTTGGGGCTCTTTTCCTTTCTACTCTTCAGGTAGTTGCGCATTACTTTGAGGAGGGAAATGTCCAATTAGACACAAAGCATGAATGTAATGATTCAACTATCATGCAGGTCATTCCCTATTTAAAAGTGTCTTTTTATTTTTTTAAACTATTACTTCTGGTCAGTACTGTTATCCTTAGGTGGAATCAAATGCTTGATTATTTTTGCTGATTTTTACATTGGTCTTTAGAACATTCCACCATGCAGTACAGCGTGGTTATGTAAAATGAATCTTCATATGTGATAGTATGTTCAGTTATGTTATTGATATTTCTCTAGAAAATCGGCATATTCACTAAATTCTGTAATGTATTTACTTTGTTTGTGCCTCAAATGTTATTATTTTTAATTTTGGTATGCTGTACTTGGAACTTTTTATCTGTTGCTTGTATCTAGTTCTTGTGATAGAGAGATTGTTTATCTCACTATTAGAATGTATTCATTATCCAATCCTTTTCAAAATCGTTGATATTTGTTATAATTGTTTCAGTCTCCTGAAGATTGTGCAGTTGCAGTAGCCAATATTATTCGTCATCACGAGGCAGAATACTCGGCATCTCTTGAGGTTCGACATATTTTTATTATCAGTATAATTTATTATTAGCTCTCATAGAGAGATTGACTTATGCTTGTCCACTTGGCAGACATCCTATTCAAACTTGCCTGATACCACCTTCAAGGTACTCCTTTTTATTGGGTGAAAAGCTATTGCATTTCTAGAGTCTTCCAGTGGCATAAATTTTGCTTTGTTATGTCAAATGATTGTTCATCTATTGTCCCATTATTCTCACACCATCTAATCCTAGAAAAAGTGAAGGATTAGAAATTAAAAATAAAAAGTTGATTTCAATGAAATTAAGGTAAAAATTCGCCATGAACTCTAATATAATAACGATATTAATAACCCTTGAAGTATGCCGATTCTGTCGATTTTTTATGGTTGATTGCTCAATTGGAATGTTAGTTGTATGCATACTGGACTGTCAATTTCCAGTTGTCCTTCTCTGCATGCTGGACTGTCAATTGCCAACTCCATCATCTTATTATAAATTTTAAACGAAGATTTCTTTGTGGATTTGATTTTTTTCTCTTTTTTCTGGTTAATCTTATGCAATGTGTTAAGTTGGAGTTATTCATAGATTGTACAGGGGTTGCCAGATTTTCTGGTCACAGATTTTCCTCTCTACTCTGATGCTGTTATTTGGCCCAACATTATCTTATTATCTCATTTCCTTAAAATTTTCTTTTTGAAAAAAGGGGGAACTGATGTTTCTGATGTAGTTTCGGAATTTTGTGTTGCTAGAGATTTTCCCTTTGCGGTCTTAACCATCGCATGTTCTCAACGAATCCGTTAGTCATCTCGGATCTTTTATTATGCATTGCAGGATCTTCGGAGGAAGCTTCCTGTTACTCGGACCCTATTTCCATGGCATAATGCCTCGCAATTCAGCTTAACAAGAGACATTGCTAAAGAACTTGGAGCTGGAAAGTAAATGCTCAAACATCAAAAACAGGAGAGCCTTGTTCACATTACAGGTAAAACAAAGATAACAAATCTCATTCCCCTTTCATCTGCCTTTGGAGTCTTTTTTCTTTCTTTCCTCGAGTTTCGCTTCCTTGTTTCGATTTCTTCCATGTTGTATTTATTCTTATGAGTTGCTGTTGTATAGCTGGAAATGCAATGGGATCATACCGATTGTATGTGCACATAATTTGTAAAGTGATTGCTATGTGTTCTGTTTTACTGGGTTTGATTTTGAAATAGATTATAGTTCTTGCTTCATCTTGTTCTTCTCATCTTTTATTTGCTGTCCTCTTCAATTATTTTGGCTCCCTTTATTTTGTAATCCCACTTATTTACTACAATTATTGTATTGTTGTTATAGTTATTGTATAATATTCATAGTCCTTTGATTTATGCTACCCATTCAAGCTAGGTTGGATTCTGCAATGGAGGAAGAAAAAATAATAATTTAAATCCTATTTTGGTCTTGTAGTTTTAGTTTAGTTTTGGTTCATTATGGTCTACGTACTTTCAATTCTGGTTCATTTTAGTTTTTATACTTTCAAAATATTCATTTTGATCGATACTTTTAAAAAGTGACCAATTTGGTCCCTGTTCCTAAGATTTCGGCACATATTTTAGACACAATGGGAATTATTTAATGCAGATTGATGTGTACGTTTCAGTAAATTTAGCGGGTAAATTGTCGTGCTAAAATTGTGATGGATCAAAATGATCATTTTTCTAAAATTAGGAGGCTAAAGTAGATGTTTGTGAAAGTATAAGCACTACCATGAATAGAAATTAAAATAATAGGTTGAAAAATGGACGTGTTGAAATTGAACAGGACCAAAAGAGTATTTAAATTGTTTAACAAACTATTTTCATAGCTTTTTGACCATATTTCTTAAACTGTTTTTAAGAACTAAGGTCGAATGGTTTCTAAAGGCTGGTGTTATTGTGCAGATTTAAATTTTTATTCACAAAATGACCTTTTTTTGTTTCTAAGTTTTAAATGGATAAGGAGAGAGAAGAAGTTTTAAAACACTTATCTGAAAATGTTTTTTTTTTTTTTTGAGAAAATATTATCTGAATATGTTTTAATTGAATTTTTGTTCTAACAAAATAAAATAGTCTATGGATTAAAACAACACAGTATGCATTTACAGTTATTAAATGTTATCAGTGTTGTATACCTTATTTCCATGGAGCAATTATTTAATAACTTGCATGAAGATATAGTACAAATTTTTAAGGTAATTAAGAAGATACCTGCTTTAACTCGATCAATCGTATTAACTTATTCCAATCAATATAGACGACTCAATATAAACCGACTGATTAATACATTCACAACCATCCGAACTCAAATATCGAAAAATCAAATTCTTACCACATGTTCGAGTGGCAATGAGTCCTTTTTTTTTTCTTTTTTTTTTTATCCTTATTGGCATTTTATGTGATTGTGCCATTTCTCTGACTCATTCGAAGTTTTGACCTTAATGCGTTCAAGTTTATGAGTTTCTAGCTCACGTTGGCCTCTTTAAGTTAATTTTTTATTGTCATGTCGTCATTCTTTTAATTAATAATTTAACCTTTTAAGTTTTGCAGGGTTATATTTATCCCTTCAATACAAAAGAGTTAGGCCACACCTATGACTGCAAGACATCTCTACTTCACAATTTAGGTTAGGTTCTAATTCTTAGTAATGTATAAAATAATAAAAAATAAAGAAATAAAGAGCCAACTTGACTTTAGCTCGGCACCTAGTGGCGGATCTAGGATTTTACGTCAGAGACACAAACGCATATAAACATAATGGAAAAATATTTATTTTTAACTTGAACTTGATAATGTGTATCAATCTGCACCTTTTGTAATTTTCACGTGTTGCAAATTTTACCCTTCGATAAATGTTCATTTGAAAACTTATTGAAAAAAATATTATCGTGTGTTAAATGAAATAAAAATTGGTATGAAATAATTGATAGGATTCGAAAAAAATAGACATTATGAATTGATTTTTTAGCTTAAATTTATAAGATTTGACATAATTATTTAATAGTAGATTTTGTGAATTAATCAAATTTGAGAAACTTGATTTTTATTAAATTAGTGGGATTTTGTGAATTTTTTTAATTTAATAAAAGGATATCATCTCTGACATTTATAAAGTTTAGAACTATAAATTTAAATTTTGTAAAAAAAAAAAGAAGTTAACTAAAAAGAAAATAAAAGTTCACTCAAAAAACAAAAAATAATAGTAATAAAAATTGGAAAACCAGGCCAAACAGCATAATACATGGTATACTATATTTTAATTAATTAAAATTCAGGGACACGTGCCCTTGGTTTCAACGTGGATCCATCCTTATCGGCACCTATCTCTAACTTCATGACCTTCACGGAGTTTGATGTATTAAAAAACAAAGAAAAAAAGAAAGTAGGGCACACTTCACGTGGAGTGGAAATTCACTTGGCCAAATAACATTTTAATTAATACATAGTATACTATATTTTTTTAATTAAAAATTCAAGAGCACGTGCCTCTAGTCCCAACGTAGATCCGTTCTATCGGCATCTATCAATGATTCATGAATCTTCTTAATTATAGTTTTTTGATTGGAAATATATGTCAATTACTGTTGAGATATATTCACTTAAATTAATATTCCGAATTTGTTGTATTAAAAAATAAAAATAAAATGGAAAGAGAAAAAAAAGAAAGAATGAAAATAAAAGAAAGGAAGAAGACTGGCACGACTTGCTCGAGAAAACCAGAGCTTTCAACTTCCGAGCTTTCATTTGTCCATTTCCGTTTCTGAGGAAAAGTCAATTTTCTAACAAAAGATCAGTTGAACTGAATTCGAATTCTTCGAACCCATCATGAATCACCGCAATCGCAACAGTCCAAACGAGATTTCTCAACCAGTGAGTGATTTTATGTTTTCTTCTTACACTTAACAATTCAATCATTGCCCGTTTTTGAGCATCCATATATAATTCAGTCGTTCACTTCACTTCCGCAGCTCGTTTCCGGTTCGGCAATGGAAGAAATCAAGTCCGATTCCACTCCCCAGCACCGCCTCATCCCGGTGGAACCCCAGGTCGTGCTATCAGAACCACCCAAATCGAAGCGTGTTGCGTCGCTTGATATCTTCCGAGGTCTCACCGTTGCGGTACTTCTCTCTCTCTCTGCTCTGTTATCCCGCCGTGTTACTGTTGGTTCTTCTATTACTTGGATTGGTTATTGGATGATTTCGAAATGGATGATACAGAGTGCTTTTTCGTCGGGTTTTATGTGTTTTGTAATTGAGGAAAAGAGTTTGTCAGAAAAATCTCCCTCTGGTCACAATTCGTTTGGAGAAAGAGATAATATTTCTTCCAAAACCCATTTTAATGTCTTCGAGCAATTTTGATGTAGTGGATTCAATTGTAGCTTTCTGATCTTTAGTTTGAGTTGTTAGTTGTTGATTGGTAGTTAGTTATTGGTTTTCTTTGTTTGTAGTTTAACACGCTCTTTTTATACTTCATCCCTTGTGTTAGCAAAAATTGAATAACGAGGACTCTTGTAGAAGAGTTATAGACTCTTTTATGCTAGATTGCATCAAATAAATTTGATAAAACTATTAGCTAGATGTTATTCTTTTGGCCTTTGGGTTGGAACCCGTTTCTGTAGTTTGAGGTTCCTCTTGGCAGGTATTTTTTTGTACGTCTGCTTTTTGATTGCTCTTTTGTATTATTTCATTTATTCAATGAAAGCTGAGTTTCTTAATAATAATAATTGGAAAAAATTGCTACAACAACCCCTTTTTATTTTTTTTATTTTTTCTATACTTGATTTTGAAACGAAATCCATTCTCCATTATATCAGTCTCTCGAAATTACTTAATATGATGTACAGATAAAAGAAATTAATAAGGATAGTGCTTCTTGGTGGGGGGGTAAAGAAGCACAAGTAAAAAGATTGAATGTAGAAGAAAATTGGAGAACTTTTTAGTATGAATCTATTGAAAAATTAGACCAAGTTACCTACGTTGATGTGAACTTCTCAACTTCTGAATATTCTGACCTGGGTTTAGTGTAGAAGAAAATTTAGAGTTTAGTTTGCATGGTTATAATCTGACAAATTTGTTATTTGTCTCTGAGTCCTTCAGGAGCACTTGGGCGAGTTATCATACTCAGAATGATCATCACTTTCATGTAAAATTGTACAGTTACTCATATATTAGGTTGATGCTCATATAATCAGTAAAGATATTATTGAACATTGTAAATTGTAATGATTAGTATGCTATTTAATGGACCTCCTCGATGTAATGGTGCCTGTAGTTGATGATTTTGGTTGATGATGCTGGGGAAGAATGGCCTATGATTGGTCATGCACCATGGAACGGTTGCAATCTTGCAGATTTTGCGATGCCTTTCTTCTTGTTCATTGTTGGGATGGCCATTGCACTTGCCCTTAAGGTTCAGCTTCTATTAATATTTGTTCTTGATGACAAGCTATTGGAGGATGATTTAACAGTATTTATCATTCCTGGTTTGGTTTTATTTATAGAAAATACCAAGTCAACTTATGGCCATTGAAAAGATCACCCTTAGAACTTTAAAGCTCCTTTTCTGGGGGCTTCTGCTACAAGGTCAGCTTTTGCTCCAACTCTGTCATTTCAGAACAGTGCACTGAAGATTCGGTGCATTCAACTAAATCTGTCCTTCCCATGTCACATCTTGTATTTTGGAATGTATTGCTATATATCTAGAAGATTACTTTTATGTCGATCTGGTGGCAAAATTCTTGTTTTGTGAAATTTCTCCATCTTACTGCAGTCGAATTGTAAGATTTCTTATGTGTTGTACTTGTAACTTCCACTGAGAGTCTCTACGTAGGATGGTGGAGAGGATTATTTATTTGGATAAGACTAAAACCGATGTTCTCTCAAACAAGAAAAGTGGATTAGAACTGAGACATGTTTCAGGTAATAATATATTGGAGCAAGATTAAAGCAGCAAGACGATTCTTTGAGATTCTTTTCTAATTGGGAGGCTTTTATCTTTCCTTTTATAGTATATTAAGATGCTTGTACTTTATTTGTAGCTTTGCTCTTATTTTTATTTTTTCCCCTTTCACTCATCTAGGAGTTTGTATCTTTGAACAATTTCAGTTCCTTTTCATTTATCAATGAAAAATTTGTTTCTTTGTTAAGAAAAGAGATGATTGAGAGAAAATGTACACGATGCCTTTGTTTTTATGTGTCATATTCTTAACTACAATGGCTATAGACTGAGGTTTCTACCTTTTGATTCTGATATAATCATTGTTTGCAGTTTAAAAGGCTTAATTTATTTTGTCAAAATAGATTATTATCCATTCACGTCTGTAATATATTGATCAGAATGAAACACTGAGGAAGGTTTATTTGCACTGAAAGTGCATTCATATCTTATTCTTCCCCTGGCACTGTATTGTTTATTATGAACAAATGAATAAAAAGATGGAGCAATTATCTTATTTGCCATACAAATTTTGACTTTTCTTCAACAATTTTATGAAGGTGGCTATTCACATAAGCCAGACAAACTGACTTATGGCGTTGACGTGAAAAAGATCAGGTTGTGTGGCATTCTCCAGGTATTTTGATATTGGACTTCACATTTGTTAATATTGTACAGAAGTAGTTGCTAACTTCATGGAAAAGATGCACCCAATAAACGCTTGAATTATATTCTATAGAGAATTGCTTTTGCATATTTGGTTGTGGCACTTGTGGAAGTACTTTCCAGAAAAGCACAATCCAGGGATCAACCAGCACAATCCAGGGATCAACCATTCGGCCACTTTTCTATATTCAAGTCATACTTCTGGCATTGGTAACCACTTACATTACTATTGACCAAAGAGCTATCGGTTCCGGGTTATCAAAAAAAGAAAAACAAAAAACATTACTATTGATCAATTATCATTATCATTATTATTATTATTTTTCATTCTCAAAAAGAAAAAAAAATCATTATTTCTTTCGTCGTAATTTATGAATAATTTTCCTTCTTAAATTGCAGGCTGGTTGGAGCTTGTATTCTTGTTGTTTACTTCACTCTCCTCTATGGAACATATGTTCCTGATTGGCAATTTACCGTCAATGACAGTGATAGTGATTATTTTGGAAGAAACTTCACTGTAAGTTCTTTGTGACCATTCAACTTATTCTCAAATAACGAATTATCAGAGGCATTGGTAACTGCAGTTAATTTCTTTGTCCAACTTCATTACTTTAGTTTCACTGACAGACTAATTTTAATTTTTTCTTTCAAATCAACGATTTTGTGAATAGATACCATATAATGAGCATTTTCCTGGATATTATTGATTAAAATGATTTTCTTGCCAAGGGCTAGGATCATCTAAGCAATTGCCATACCAAATTTAGGTAGCATGTGGTGTTAGGGGAAGTTTGGATCCTCCATGTAATGCTGCGGGATATCTTGACAGAAAATTGCTGGGAATCAATCACTTGTATCCGTACCCTGCTTGGAGAAGATCTAAAGTGTGTATATTCGTTATTTGCTTCTCATAGAGCTGTCATAAGTTGATGACATTTACTGTTGATGGCTCATAATATTTGATACCTTTTCTTTAAGTGCTGCAGGCTTGCACCGAGAATTCTCTATATGCAGGGCCTTTTCGAAATAATGCTCCATCATGGTGTTTTGCCCCTTTTGAACCTGAAGGAATTTTAAGGTCTGTCATACAGATATGATTCAATATTATGGATTCTTGTTTATTTTAGGATTCTAGAAGGCCTTTTTTTAATAATTTTTAAATAATGAAAATCCAAGTGAGAAAAATGAAAGAATACTAAAGGTCATACAAAAAAACCCAGCAAAGGGGAGCCAAACTGAAATAACAAGCTCCAATCAAGCAAGATCAAACCTAAGAAGTAATTACAAAATACTTTGGACAGTGAACACAAAGGGAAACATGAAACAGGGCAAGGGCCCACACCTCCTCCCTAGATCTATCTCCACCTAATCCTCTCATACTGCAAACTCCGTAGAACAGCAAAGAAATCCGCCTGTGGTTTATTTAAGGATTCTTGATGGTTCAAAAACCAAAACACAAATTTTGAGTTTCTGTTTTTCCTGAATCGTATTCATATATGTGTGTTTGCTCGAAGTAGTTGGCACTTGAGCATATCAGATGGGCTTACTAGATAGAGAAGATGAAACCTTTGGACAAGATTTCTCAATTATAGAATTTGGCACATATTCTCTCTTTCTCTCTCTCTCAAATCATTTAATATTGCAGCATCCATAGTAAACAGAAAATTGAATGAAATTAAATGTTAAAGAGATGCCTACTTGTTTGTGATACAAACCAAATAATAAGACTTGGAAATTGTATTGAAATATGAATAAGAAAATACGGCAAGATATTCCAAGTATTTTGAGGTATTTAGACGCTGAAATACTTGAGATTAAACCACTAAAATATTGCCTATTTTAATCCCACCCACTCCCTTTATTAATATGCCCTTACCTTACTGTACCAATAATATTTCTAAAATTCTAGCCTAATGGTGTTCCTAAAAGTTTTTTCTTTCTGAGATGAAATATTCTGCTTTTGTTCATTATAGTTATAGTACTAGATTATTTTGAACCTCACCCAGGATACACATGCTTGCACCTGCAGTTCTATATCTTCAATTCTGTCCACAATCATCGGAGTGCATTTTGGGCATGTTCTAATACATTTTCAGGTTAGCTCTGTAACTCTTACAAGTCATTGTATGATTTCTGAGTTCTAACATGCTAAAGCCTTAACTGCTCATTGAAATGCAGGATCATTCAGCTCGGCTAAAGCAATGGATTACTATGGGATTCGCTCTTCTTATTTTTGGACTTGTTCTTCATTTCACTCACGGTGTTGCACATCACCAACTTTCAAATTTTGCAACTCTCGCCGTATTTATTTCATTTCTTACGAATAATGATATGCATCTTTGATTGATGCAGTAATTCCAATAAATAAACAGTTATATACTTTAAGCTACGTCTGCGTGACGTCAGGAGCTGCAGCATTGGTTTTCTGTGTCTTCTACTCTTTGGTACTCTGTCTTCTTCTTGAAACTACCTTTCAATCATGCCCCCACCTTAATTTAGTTGGATTTAAGGATTACAGTTAGATACTTTAATGCATATGAAGGTCTTGGATTCGGTTTCTTTCTCCAGTCTGCCGATTAAGAGTTTGTTTTTATGATGAATGCAGGTTGATATTTGGGGTCTGAAGTACTTGTTTCTGCCATTGGAGTGGATCGGGATGAACGCGATGCTCGTGTTCGTTATGGCAGCAATGGGCATTTTTGCAGGATTCATCAATGGCTGGTATTATGAAGACCCCCACAACACACTGGTTTGTTCTTTTCTTTATTGTTTTAAAAATAATTTATACTTTTAGTTGTAAACTATAATTGGTGAATTATGTTTTTCAATAGAAAAGTAAATGAAAACACATGAACAAAAGATAGAATTCCATATGACTTCAAAAATAAAAAAGAGGGAAAAGATCAATTTTGACCCTTGGCAAAGTATATCAATTTTTTCCCCTAAAATTTCAAATTTCATTTTATCGCATCTTAAACTTGGATAAGTGTTGCAATTCTCACCTTAAATTTTTAAAATTATAGTAATTTTTACCTTTACTTAAGTTTTCATTCGAAGAACCACTGAGAAAAGTATTCTTACGTGAGTTCAATGAATTTTATATATACTTGGTATGAAATTGATGAGATTGAGTAAAAAACGACCTTACAACTGGTTTTTGTTGAAAACTTTCTAAGTTTTGCCAGAGTTATTTAATGGTATGGTATGTTTTGGGTACTAATCAAACTTAATTTTGTGCAAAACTCGATCTTCATTTTATTAATGAGTTTTTCACATTACTTTTGCTAATTAGTGGGTGAATTATCAAAAATTGAATAAAGAGTAAATTATCTATATTTAGGGTTCAGTTTGATGAAATTGAAACTTCAGGTGAAATTTGATACTGCTGGTCAAGTTTAGATGTAAAATTTGACTTTTTCCCAAAAAATAAAAATAGAAAATGCTTAGGTATGGTTGGCTCATTGTTTCAATCCACTCGGGTTTAGGAGACCTAATTTTTGTGTTTGGATTGTGTAAATACACGAGATGTAGAAACATGGTTTTATGTTACTTTTTTTACTTCCACTCGTGTTTGATCTATGAAAGCTGTCCCAGACGCTCACAGATATAAGGAAAAAAAAGTGTTTGATTTGTGAAAGCTAGAATGAGGTAGAAAATGAGTTTTATAAATTTGGGTTTATGTATTCTTTGAGATTAACACATCCTTAACTTAACATAAGTACCCCGTACATGATAAACGACTTGTTGATTACACAAACTGACCCCATAAGCCAAAGTAGAAAAAGAAAAAAAGTAATTTTTCATACAATATAATTTGCATCAAATCCAGCATCCTCATCCACCATAAACTTGTCATCTTAGTTTAGTTTATCATCAAAGTTGGACTGATCGAACGTTCCCAAAGATTCCAAACCGTAAACACCGTCTTCTTCGACCTTTTTGTTTCTGTTTCATGAGTTTGTTCTAATAGATTATTATCTGTTTAACACTTGACATTATCAATGGCAGATATATTGGATAAAGAAGCATCTTTTCATTGGAGTTTGGCATTCAAGAAGAGTGGGCATCCTCCTCTATGTAATCTTTGCAGAGATCTTGTTTTGGAGCATTGTCGCCGGGATCTTGCACCGGTTCCGCTTATACTGGAAGCTATAAGAAGACACTTTATTTTGGGGCATTGTTGTCGGGATCTCACATCGACTTCGCTTGTACCGGAAGCTGTAGGATAGTTTTTGATTGTTCTTGATGCTGAAACTCTGTCTCTCCATGAACAGATTATCTTCTGTGTACTAAAAAGAATGGTTAAACTGAGTTCTGATGTTGTATATTTATTATGTATTTGGGGACGTATTTTAACATTTTTCTTTCTAGTTAGGATCGAACCTTCAACGATAAGAAAAGTAAGAGTTGTACTTCTATCCACTGAGTGATGTTTGAATTATGGGAGAACCCTAATTTAATGGTTATAAATGTGGGGAGTTTTCCCACGGAGGTAGTTAGGGAGAAAATTTTTCATCTAGCATACTAGAGTTTCTGCAAAAGAGTTCGTAATAATATAGTAGAAAATTTTCATTTAATTTTATTTTTTTAAATATTGTAAAAATATATATGATCAGATGTGTTTTTTTTTTTCTGTATAAGCTTATTTCAACCATATTTACCAATTTTATAATGGCAAAACAATTTTCAATAATTGTTTAAAAGAAAAAAATTGTTTATATTCCTAGTTCTTTGAACAATAAAATAATGTTTAATCAAATAATTATTGATCAAATATGTTTTTTAATCATATATAAATAAAATTTGTTCATACTCTTCGTTCTTTGAACCGTTAAGCTGTTTTATTGGTCAAGTGTATTATTTATCATCCTTTCTTTGTCATTTGGGACAATTTTCTTCTTTCGTGATTGTGATGGTGATACCTAATCACCACTCTTCTAATGTAATCCCGGGTGATCATGTTTGTTTTAGATTTAGATGCAGTATTTCTTGGTTTGAAAAGGAAAAAAAAAAAGTAAAAAAAATTCAATAATTGGATATTTTTCTTTACCAAAGGCCCAAATCGTTAAAGTAGGCCCATTAAATTGTCGGCCCAATTAGCCCTCTTCTATCGCATGTGGACCATTGTCCCCATTTCTTCGGCGACAAGTTAGCTTTGTCTTTTACCTTACCTTCTTCCCCTGGCCTTCTCCATTTCTGCTGTTCTTACATCTTCGTTTAGTTTCCTTCCAATTTCTGTGTCTCCAAATAGTTTCATCCAAATGGCGACGGCTATGGTTGAAGATTCCAACTTCGAAGATGATCAGCTTGCTTCAATGGCCACCGATGACATTATTAGGGCTTCGCGTCTGCTCGACAATGAGATTCGGATTCTCAAGGTCCCGTACTCTTCTTATCACTCGTTTCCAGTCATCTGTCTCTACTACAATTCTGTTTGTATGTATGTATGTATGTATTACATTTGGAGAGTTCTGATTTTCTGACTGGTTATGGGAGTGTAGGAAGAGGTGCAAAGAACAAATCTGGAGTTGGATTCATTCAAGGAAAAGATAAAGGAGAACCAGGAGAAGATTAAACTCAATAAGCAGCTGCCTTACTTGGTCGGGAACATTGTCGAGGTATGCTTACAGCTTACTCTCAAACTAATTTTTTTCTCTAAAGAATTATTTGTATGTGCATTTCATTTTTTTTCCTAGCAGCAAACCCATTTCTACTTAGCTAGATTTTGTACATGAAATGAAATCAATTATGTCTTTGCGTCTTGCAAAGGCTGGTGGACTGGAGTTGGTCAAATGTATATAGAAATATACAGAAACTAAACTGGTTTATTATGAATTCTAGCATGCATGTGAGCTCTAGTTGGAATTGTTTCCGAGCTTGATATTATACATCAACCAAAGAAAATGTGAGGGAGAGAATCCTTATTGTTTAATCATGAAGTGGGTTCGATGGAAATTATGCTAGTGGATATAATGAAATAAAGGACTATAAGTTACTTCCCAGGTGATCAAGTGATCTTAGTATTTATTTATGCTTTATTTTTGGTTTTTCTAGCCTCTATTTTTGAGCCAGAAACCTCAAGTAATTAGGCATTTTTATTTGGTTGACTCCATGGTGAATGAAGGTGATTTTATACAGTTATCGGTATATGAGGTTTAGAGGGTTCTATGCAGTCATTTTTAATTAAGAATAGCTGGTTCTCTTCCTTGAAATTTTCCATCTAATGATGGTTAATCATAGATCAATTGTTGACTTTTTATTCTATATCCTCTTGGAACCACAGTTGATGTGTTACTTTTAGTGCTTCTAAGGCCTATTTTCTCTCATTTTTAGTGGCCAAGTAGGTTTTTGTTTAGTATTTGTCCGCATTGGCTGAACTCCTGGTTTTCAACCGATTGTTTTTTTTTTCTTTTCAGATTTTAGAAATGAACCCAGAAGATGAAGCAGAAGAAGATGGTGCAAATATTGATCTCGACTCACAAAGGAAAGGAAAATGTGTTGTACTGAAGACATCCACTCGCCAGGTTTGCTATGACCAGATTTTCTTGTATGATCATAATATAATCCACTTTTGTGTCAATGTTTGTATACCTCTAAAAGTTCCTTACAACTAATATTTTATTTTTAATCTGGCAGAAATATAAATTGATGTAATCTTCATTAAGTTAAAATCAACATAAATTTTTCTAACCGATTGCTTTCATTTGACATAAGCTGTAAGAAATTGTAAAGAATTTTATTTAATTATAATTTTTTCTTGGCTGCAGACTATCTTTTTACCTGTTGTTGGGCTTGTTGATCCTGACAAGTTAAAGCCAGGTGACTTGGTTGGTGTAAACAAGGATAGTTACCTGATTTTGGATACTCTGCCATCTGAGTATGATTCTCGAGTGAAGGCTATGGAGGTTGACGAGAAACCAACTGAAGACTACAATGACATTGGAGGGCTGGAAAAGCAGGCACTTTCAGACTCTAGACATCTGTTCATTAGTTTGCTGGTTATGTTGGATGCCATTTACAATTGCTTGTTATATTATTTGCACAGATTCAAGAACTAGTGGAGGCCATTGTCTTACCCATGACCCACAAAGAGCGGTTTCAGAAGCTAGGAATTCGTCCACCTAAGGGTGTGCTCTTGTATGGACCTCCTGGCACTGGGAAAACTTTGATGGCACGTGCTTGTGCAGCACAAACAAATGCTACCTTCCTGAAGTTGGCTGGCCCGCAACTTGTCCAGGTACAGATTTGTCTGTGCAAAATAGTTATTTGATCACTGAACCTTATCGTCTTGCCTGTTTTATGAATTTTCACTGTTACGCTAGTTTTCTTTGCATCATACAGTGTTAATGAAGCTAAAATTTCGTTTCAAAAATGAAAAATTCTGTTCTATTAGGTTATTTTTGATGTATCTGATGCTATTGAATTGGCTTCATGTGTTTTTATGCCTTTTTATCACTCTTTCCTTTTAGATGTGTCTATTAGCAATTTAACTTGGAATTATTGCAGATGTTCATTGGGGATGGAGCAAAACTTGTTCGAGATGCTTTTCAGCTTGCAAAAGAAAAATCCCCATGCATCATTTTTATTGATGAAATTGATGCTATTGGAACAAAGCGATTTGACAGGTCTGTTGATGCTTGTACTAGATATTTTTATAAAGCTCTCTTAGATGATATATTTATGTATTATTTTTCTTTTGCTTCAGCGAAGTAAGTGGAGACAGGGAGGTGCAGCGAACCATGTTGGAGTTACTCAATCAACTGGATGGGTTTAGTAGCGATGAACGCATTAAGGTTTTTTTTGGTTCTTTTCTTGAATTATTTTGATGTGAATCACGTCATTGTTTTACCTCAGGGAATGCTGGGTTTATGTTGATTTGATTAGCACTTGACTTGTACCTCAAAAAATCTCTTTGCTTTTGGGGCTGAGTTGTATTTTTCATGATGTTTGAATCTCATTTTATTAAATTAGATCTCTTATAATTGCAGGTTATAGCAGCAACAAATCGTGCAGATATTCTTGATCCAGCACTCATGCGTTCTGGTCGATTAGATCGGAAGATCGAATTTCCTCATCCCACTGAAGAAGCAAGGGCTCGAATCATGCAGGTTTTTATGTTTTTTTTTTTTTTAGTTCTCATGTTGCCTTTTGCCTTGTAATTTTTTGTCATTTCATAATCGTTGCAAAACACAATTGTAGATCCACTCAAGGAAGATGAATGTCCACCCAGATGTCAACTTTGAAGAACTAGCTCGGTCCACCGATGATTTCAATGGTGCGCAACTAAAAGCAGTTTGTGTCGAGGCGGGCATGTTGGCTCTTCGCCGTGATGCAACTGAGGTGATTTCTCTCACACTCATGAATGCACATACACATGATTAATCATGTCTTTTAGATATATGTAAGGGGTCTTTGACGATACAGTGATGAGGTGGTAAAAATCTGGAACAGACGTTTGGGGAAATTTTTTTCTGGGTGGAAAGCTTATTTGATATCTCTTGAAATCTCCGTATAGAATAGTGGGGTTAGATTTGATACCATACCACGAATAGGAAAAAAAAAGGAAAAAGAAAAGGTATGTAGATGACGATGTGGGATCGAGCTTATGGTGCTTGAATGAAACTCTTTATTTGGCTTTCATTTTAGAGAATAATCTGGAGCATGCACTTACAACTTTTGAAGTAATGGATTCATTTGATTGTTTCTTTTTCTTTGGAACAATCAGGTGAACCATGAGGACTTCAATGAAGGTATCATACAAGTTCAAGCCAAGAAGAAATCAAGCCTGAATTACTATGCATAGAGCTATCAAACATCAACCAATGGTTGTGGCCATGGCAAATCCAGAAACAAATGAGCGAGAAGTTCGTCAACACAGACCCGACATTAGAAGCTCGGCTTCTGTGCAGTTCAGTTCGTGTTCTAAATTTGGAGGTATGATAGCCAGGCAGAATCAGATGCTCCTCTAAAGATTGTTATTTCTTCAACTGGAAATTGTTGGGTCCTTTTTAAAAAAAATTAGAATTAGTCTGTTGTCTGATGTGAAAACTGAGAGAAGCTTTTAGATCTTACACCAGCTGATAGATGTGTTTATTGTTGGTGTTGTAAGAAAGTTTGTAAGTTTACGCGGAATGCTTCTGGTGAAAGTGCTTAGGGTGTGTTTGAGAGTGATCGTAGGAGTGATTTTGAAAAAATAAATTTAAGAATAATTGATTTTTCAAAATCACCATCCAAGTGATATAAACTAATTTTAAATGATTTTATGTTTTCTTAAAATTATTTTTTGAAACGATCAATGGAAATGTAATTGATTTTGGTAACAGTGTAAAAATCACTCTCAAACACACATTTATTTAGATCCATATCTGTCTTTTCAAAGGAACTTTGAACTTTCTTGGTAAGTGCTTCTGGTTTTTATTTCAGATGATTTCTAAGGATTATTGTCGGAAATTATATATAATTTATAAACCTTGAAGATAATTATATAAATTTGTATTTGCATTAGATTTTTGTACTAGAAAAATGAAACACGACTCAAAAAACTGTTTTAAAAAGTGTTAATGTTGTCATGAGAAATTGTATGGAGAGATGGAAAGAAAGTGGGTATGAATGTCAGATATTTAGGCTAATTTGGATAGAGTGAACTGTAAATTTTGATTATATTGCCATTAATTATTGGGTACAAAATTATGCATATTTAATTAAATTTTAGATTATATTTGATATTAATTAAAGTAAATAATTCTTTTACTAATAATAAATAATATATATAAACAAATGTGTCTGTGGAGCCTTCTCATTAATCCGAAAAACATAAATTTATAATTGCCAACTCTGTTTTTGGGCCACAGTTCATAAAAACATGAAAGAAAAAGGTAAAAAAAAAAAAATGAAGTAAACATGGGATTGTATAATAAATGGAATTCTTGAATTTCATTAATGAATCAATAAGGACCTAACTAAATCCTAACTAAATCGTAAAGATTTAAAAATAAAAAAACATAAATATAAACCACACGAACTAAATTTAAAAAATGCAGTGCAATTTTGGGAAGATGTCGTGGATGAGCCAATATGCCATGAATTTGTAAGCTTTTTGCGTCAAATGGATTCCATCCCAACTTATATGTTCATGAGGGTTTGGACAAACTGGTACACCAGGAAGTCCGCAAATCTTCATGAGGTTAAAGTTGTAGTTGCCTCCAATCCCGCAACATGATTTTTGCAAAGAAGCTTCATCAAATCCTGCTCATATAAATATGGTTGGGAAACAAAACATTAGTAATTTATAGAAGAACAATACCAAAGATCTAAACTTTATTTTGTAAAATGTAGAATAACATACCGAGCACAAAAGCATGACGAAGAATCCAAAGCAATGCATTATAGTAGTCGCCATATACAATAACAGTATGTGGATTCTCCCTTTTCAGTACTTCAATGGCTTGCTTGATTTGATCATTGTGATAACTGGCCAAACTATTCAAACCCTTCAAACAATGAAGTTCATCATAAGCGGTTGTATCATTGGTTTGGAATCCGGTGAGATAGATGGGTAAACATCCAATTGGAAAGTTTCCAGGAACAATGACTCGAGTAGCACCATAACTTATCACTTTCTGCAAACCATCGACATAAACCAAAAGAGGGGATTAGATTAGTAGGGAAAGTCTCAATGATCCACATCACTTGTAAAAAGTATATAAATATAAATATAAATTACCTCGACAGCATTCTTTATGGTTTGAACAACATCCGGCACCATATCTTTCACCTCTTGAATAGTTTTACCTTGAAACAGTGCATAATTATAATCATTCCCGCCAATCTCGCCCACCAAGAACAAAGCACTCCGTAACTTCTCAATGCAATCTATAGCATATAAATACAAAAAAAAATCAATATGTATAATAACGAGAGGAAAAAAAACTGAAAATATTTACATATATAAAAATAGAAGGTTAGTAAACAATGACCTCTTTCATTTAGACAAATAGATTCAAAATGAGAGTGCATCCAAACAAGCTGACGATCGAGAGAAGAATTGGTAACTGGAGAAAAGATTTTATTGCGGAAAAGAGTCTCGGAAGACAAAGCGGTAGAACCAGCCACTGCAAAATTCACTCCACGATTCTTCAAAGCATCTTTGTTAAGATAAGGATTCACCAACGGAAGTCCCGCATCCAAAGCTACAAAATCACCATTAACGGAAACCTTTATTAGAAAAATTGGAATAGAAAGTGAAATTAGAAAAATAACAAGAAGATAGAAGTAGAAATAAGTTACCGAAGTAATCGAGCATGAGCAAGCCGTTGGAGCAGCGGCCAGTGGCTCCATGGAAGAAGGTTTCACCATAGGGAAGGCGAGAGAAGGTAGTATTAGGATTTTCACGGATGAGATTTCCAGTGTCGGAGATTGAGTCCCCGAGTTGGTATATTGCATCGAACGTGCAAGTCCTCAGAAGATGGGCGGTGGAAGGAGGAGAGAGAAGAAGAAAAAGAAGAGGAAGAAGAAGAGAGAAGGATGATGATGTAGTTGAAGTAGCCATTGACACAAAAGGGAGAGATTTTGGTGTTAAAAGGAATTCGTTGGGGGAATTGTGAGTGAAGAGTGGAATAACGGTGAAGCCTTATTTATAGGTTTTGATTTCTTCCTAATCCTCATCGGATAGTGGTTTGAATTTTTATTTTGACTTTCCTATTCCTTATAAGATTGGGAAATTCCTTCTTATCATTTTTGAAAATTAAAAGTAAAATAAAGTATTAAAAAAGATCATAATTGATTATTTTTAAAATTGTTCTAAATCATCATGTAGTTCGATGTGGCAGTTTTATGCGTATACGGGACATAATTTTCAATTTTAATTATTATTTTTTATTGCTGACATGAAAAAAAAATTGACTTAAAATTTTGAATAAATAAGATTCTTTTTCTTTAAATAAAAATAATAATTGAAAAATAAAATTTTTCTTATCTAGAAAATTTTGAATTAATTTAGCCCGACTTAAAAAATATTCAACTGTTTAATTAATCAAGAAAAATCATTTTATGTTACTTCCTTTGAGCTTTGATTGATTAATTGGTCAAATAAAATCATTTTATTTTGTTTTCATTTAAAATTTGATTAGTTAATTATATTAACTTATTTTCGATATTGATAATTTGATTTTTTTTTCTATTAAGTAAATTAAATTATTTCCTTTTGACTTTTGAGTTTTTATAAATTGCCAACTTCACAACATTTTTCGAAATCAAAAGCAGTGGTAGGAGGAATTCTTAATCAAAGAGAGATAAAGAAATTCAAATTCAAAATTTAAAATCAAAATTCAAATACTTTTTATCCGTTAAGGAATCGGAAGAAATAAAAAACTATCAATAATATTTTAGACTGATTTTAAGTATTATTAAATAAATTGCATTGTTATAAAATTTCATAATGAATACTAATTATAATCTAAAACGGCTTTATTTTCTGATGATATTTGAAGTTTCAAAATATCTTTTTCTTGTAATTTCAAAAAATAATCATTATAATCATTTTACTTTATAAAATAATTAGAAGGAATTCCCAATCTTAAAAGGATAAGGAAATTCTAAATTAAATTCAAACCCCTTTTATCCAGAGAGGAATTGGAAGAAATCAAAACCTATAAATAAGGCTTCACCATTATTCCACTCTTCACTCACAATTTGCCCTACGAATTCACTTTACACCAAAATTCTCTTCCTTTTGCAGCAATGGCGATTTCCTTTACAACATCATCTTTCTCTCTTCTTCTTCCTCTTCTTTTTCTTCTTCTCTCTTCCGCTTCCACCGCACATCCACTAAGGGCTTGTATGTTCGACGCAATATACCAACTCGGCGACTCGATCTCCGACACCGGAAATCTGATCCGTGAAAATCCTAATACTACCTTCTCTCACCTTCCTTATGGTGAAACCTTCTTTCATGGTGCTACTGGCCGCTGCTCCAATGGCTTGCTCATGCTCGATTACTTCGGTAACTTATTTCTACTTCTATCTTCTCATTCTTTCTCTAATTTCACTTTCATTGCAATTTTTCTAATAAAGGCTTCTGTTAATGGTGATTTTGTAGCTTTAGATGCGGGACTTCCATTGGTGAATCCTTATCTAAATAGGGACGCTTTGACAAATCACGGAGTCAATTTTGCAGTGGCTGGTTCTACAGCTTTGTCTTTCGAGGCTCTTCTCCGCAATAAAATACTTTCTCCGGTTACCAATTCTTCTCTCGATCATCAGCTTGGTTGGATGCACTCTCATTTTGAATCTATTTGTCTAAATGAAAGAGGTAATTATTCACTGACCTTCTATTTTTATACATGGAAATACTTTCAGTTTCTTTTTCTCTTGTTATTATACATATTGATTTTTTTTTTCACATTTATATGCTATAGATTGCATTGAGAAGTTAAGGAGTGCTTTGTTCTTGGTGGGCGAGATTGGTGGGAATGATTATAATTATGCACTATTTCAAGGTAAAACTATTCAAGAGGTGAAAGATATGGTGCCAGATGTTGTTCAAACCATAAAGAATGCAGTTGAGGTAATTTATATTTATATTTATATACTTTTTACAAGTGATGTGGATCATTGAGGCTTTCCCGACTAATCTAATCCCCTCTTTTGGTTTATGTTGATGGTTTGCAGAAAGTGATAAGTTATGGTGCTACTCGAGTCATTGTTCCTGGAAACTTTCCAATTGGATGTTTACCCATCTATCTCACCGGATTCCAAACCAATGATACAACCGCTTATGATGAACTTCATTGTTTGAAGGGTTTGAATAGTTTGGCAAATTATCACAATGATCAAATCAAGCAAGCCATTGAAGTGCTGAGAAGGGAGAATCCACATACTGTTATTGTGTATGGCGATTACTATAATGCATTGCTTTGGATTATTCGCCATGCTTTTGTACTCGGTATACTATTCTACATTTTACAAAATAAAATTTAGATCTTTGGTATTGTTCTATAAATTATTAATGTTGTGTTTCCTATCCATATTTACATGAGCAGGATTTGATGAAGCTTCTTTGCAAAAATCATGTTGTGGGATTGGGGGCAACTACAACTTTGAACTCATGAAGATTTGCGGACTTCCTGGTGTACCAGTTTGCCCAAACCCTCATGAACATATAAGTTGGGATGGAATCCATTTGACGCAAAAAACTTACAAATTCATGGCATATTGGCTCATCCATGACATCTTCCCAAAATTGCACTGCATTTTTTAAATTTAGTTTTTTTTTCTTTTTTCTTTTTTACTCTTTCTTAATGTTTATGATTTAGTTAGGTCCTTATTGATTTATTAATAAAATTCAAAGATTACATTTCATATATAATCCGGTGTTTAGTTTTTTTCTTTTTCCTTTTTCAACCTAAAAGAAATGTGAAAATCAATTGCACACTGTGGTCTAAAAAACAGAGTTGGCAATTAATTAAAAATTATGGACTCGAGTAGACATGATTTTTTAGATTTCTCTGTGAAATCTAAGAAAATTTCAGAAAACTCCACATTGTTTATTGATATATATTATTTATTAATTGTAAAAATTTTATGTACTTTAGTTAATATAAAATATAATTTAATATGCATAATTTGTTCTCCTTAAAATTTTCAATTCCTAAATACAAAAAATATATCCCTAAATTTGCTTTTTGTTTAAAAAATAGTTTTTTTTTTTTAGTTTCAATATAATTACTATCATTCACCTTTCCGGTGCGTTTCAATAATACAGTAAACATTCGCTAACATTTTAAACAAAAAAATTGACATGGTAGAATATAAAATATTGATCCTCTCTTTTAACCCTTAAAAGAGCGATTGCCGGGAATAACTGGAATAAGACTCTCTTTTTCATATGTTGTGAAAATTAGACTATGATCTTTAGTCTCCAATTATCTTTCTTTTCTTTAGCTAAGGATAATCCAAGGTTGAAGTTAGCATATAATTTCATGAAACAATAGTCAAGATTGATATCGTGCAATTGGAGGAGAAGATAGGTAGCTTGACTCCTCATGGAAAACTATAAAAAGCAATTCACAGTTGACGTGACATATAGGTCCCCATTTTGCCAATTTTTTAAAAAGCATTGCCTTAATCCCTCTTTTAAAAATGATAGTTGTTATACAAAGGAAAAACGACAAAGCAACAGACCGACAGAACAGGAGAGGAGCAAAGAAGTCATCGGAAGAACTGGACCGCGGCTCGGTCCTGATCCGAGGGCTCAGCACATTGCCAAGCTCGGTAATCGCCCTCTTCTGATCTCCACGCACCTTAGGCCTTGCAGTGACGAACTAGGGCTCATTTAGAAGGGTCTGGAACCTTCCGAGCGACTATAAATAGGCCATGTAGTGTAACCCTAAGGTAAGCCAAATTCTACACTTAGAATTCCATTATTCATCTACACTCCTTGCTAACTTAGACATCGGAGCCCGTGTGACTGGATTCACACCGGTCTAAGCTTTGTTCGGTTTTGCAGGTCTTCGATTCCCTGATAATCAAGTTTGGTGCGAACCTCGGAAGGAACCGGGAGAACGTAATCCACGCATCAACAATAATTTCTTTTAGATTTTCTCTTTTTTTTTTTGGGACTCAATCCAAGCTTTCACGTTAATTGTCATGTTGTTGATCCAAATTCTTTTTCAAACAATTATGAAAGATCAAGTATTGAAACTTTTAAAATAATAGAAATATTTTTTAAAAATGATAAAATTTAGAGATATTTCTGATAATTTAGCCTTGCCCTAAATATCATATATTGATACTCGAACAATTGAACCTCTGACCTCGAAAAAAAGGAATATATGTCAATTACCGCTCAGTCATGCTCATATATTGGTAGAAGTTTTCATTTTTTTTGTGAGACAAGAAGTCTCCTAACAATTTATATTATGGAAATGTTCACACTTTTTAATGTTTTGTTTTTTTAGATAAAAAATCTAATGCAAATATGATTTTGGCTCGTTTAGATTATTCGGGTCACTTATTCAAAGTATTGTATAACAAAAAAAAAAGTAAATGATAATATCTTCATTCTTAACATTTATTTATATATTGTCTAAGTAGATTTTTATTCATAAAGAACTATTGAATGAAATAAAATCAAAATAAATAAAACTATATATAATTTTTATGGTACCTAAAAAAATAATTTTAGAATTAATAATAAATTCGGATTAGTTCAGTTCAACCTAAACGTATTTTTGGTGAACCTTTGAACCAATCCAACTGATAGAATTTTCATTTATTTGAACCCAATCCAATCCAAACAAGTTTATGACTAGGTTGATCGGTTTATTTGGGTCATTGAATTTTGTTGTACACCGCTAAAGATAATGTTTAGGGTTAAATCTTATCTTAATCCTTAAAAGGTTGATATTAGTATCATTTTAATACCCAAACTTTCAAATCATTCAACTTCCAAGTGTTGGTTTTTAATACCCAAATTTTTGGACTTCAACTTAAAACATTATTTCAGCCCTTACCTTTAATTTCTCATTAATCATTAAACAAACAGCAAAATGTATACACGGTCAATCCTGGAGTGTACATTTGATCTCTAAAGTTTTAAAAGGTACTTCTTGTCACTCGACGAACGGTTGAAAAAATAAAAACATGACTTAAAAATTTTATTTTATATAAAATGTTAACATTTTCATAATAAATTGATCGGAGACTTATCTCACAAAAAATAGAATACTTCTCGTCTCATAATATATTGTTGGCTTAAATATTAAAAAAAATACTTAACTTTGCCAATGGTCCATTATGTTATTTAAGAAATTTCAAAACTACTCTTAATTTTTTATAAACATTTTAAAAATACAGTCTTTTGAATATATACATGCGAATTAATGTTTTAATTTTACCTTAAAAATATTCTTTCTTCAATGTCAAGAGAGCTTGCTTTTATATCGTTTTTTTTCAATTTTATCCTAATTCCTTCTTAAAAACGATAGCTTTTTCCGTACTTTCTCTATTTTTTCAAACATAAGCTTCCATATTAACTGTTACGTTTTAGAAGGATGGAATTGTTTATTAAACCAATGGCAAAGTTCATGTAAAGAAAGTGGGTATCAATGTCTGAAATTGAGGCTTGAATTAAAATTTTTGATTACATTGCGATAAATTATAATTAGGGAACAAAATTATGCATATTTCATTGTATTTTAGATTATATTTGATATCAATTAAAATACATGAAATTTTTACTAATAAACAAAATATGCATGCAGAGTTTTATGAAATTTACTTGAGATTTCATTGACAGATAATACGAAAAAACATAAATTTCTACTCGAGTTGATAATTTTTAATTCATTGCCAACTTTGCTTTTTTAGGCCACAGTTCATGAGGAAAAAATAAGTAAACATGGATTATATAATAAATGTAATACTTTTCATTAATGAATCAATAAGGAATCTAATTAAATCATCGAGCTTAACGTAATTAGCATCTATTTCTAATCAAGAGAAGAGACCAATAGGTCATGAGTTCAAATCCTCTGTCCCTAATTGTTGTATTAAAAAGAAAAACCCTAACTAGATCATAAACATAAAAATAAATAAATAACCACTCAAACTAAATTTAAACAATGCAGTGTAATTTTGGGAAGATGTTGTGGATGAGCCAATATGCCATGAATTTATAAGCTTTTTGCGTCAAATGGATTCCATCCCAACTTATATGTTCATGAGGGTTTGGACAAACTGGTACACCCAGAAGTCCGCAAATCTTCATGAGGTCAAAGTTGTAGTTGCCCCCAATCCCGCAACATGATTTTTGCAAAGAAGCTTCATCAAATCCTGCTCATATTGTAAATATGGATAGGAAACATGACATTAATAATTTATAGAACAATACCAAAGATCTAAATTTTATTTTGTAAAATGTAGAATAGCATACCGAGTACAAAAGCATGGCGAATAATCCAAAGCAATGCATTATAGTAATCGCCATACACAATAACAGCATGTGGATTCTCCCTTCTCAGTACTTCAATGGCTTGCTTGATTTGATCATTGTGATAACTCGCCAAACTATTCAAACCCTTCAAACAATGAAGTTCATCATAAGCGGTTGTATTATTGGTTTGGAATCCAGTAAGATAGATAGGTAAACATCCAATTGGAAAGTTTTCAGGAACGATGACTCGAGTAGGCACCATAACTTATCACTTTCTGCAGACATCATCATAAGCAAAAAGAGGAGATTAGATTAGTAGGGAAAATCTCGATAATCCACATCACTTTTAAAAAATATATAAATATAAATTACCTCAACTGCATTCTTTATGGTTTGAACAACATCCGGTACCATATCTTTCACCTCTTGAATAGTTTTACCTTGGAACAGTGCATAATTATAATCATTCCCGCCAATCTCGCCCACCAAGAACAAAGCACTCCTTAACTTTTCGATGCAATCTATAGCATATAAATACAAAAAAAAAATCAATATGTATAATAACAAGAGAAAAAGAAACTGAAAGTATTTACGTATATAAAAATAGAAGGTTAGTGAACAATTACCTCTCTAATTTAGACAAATAGATTCAAAATGAGAGTGCATCCAACCAAGTTGATGATCGAGAGAAGAATTGGTAACTGGAGAAAAGATTTTATTGCCGAGAAGAGCCTCAAAAGACAAAGCTGTAGAACCAGCCACTGCAAAATTGACTCCGTGATTTGTCAAAGCGTCCCTATTTAGATAAGGATTCACCAATGGAAGTCCGACATCTGAAGCTGCAAAATCACCATTAATAGAAGCCTTTAATAGAAAAATTGCAATGAAAGTGAAATTAGAGAAAGAAAGAGAATATAGAAGTAGAAATAAGTTACCGAAGTAATCGAGCATGAGCAAGCCGTTGGAGCAGCGGCCAGTAGCACCATGAAAGAAGGTTTCACCGTAGGGAAGGTGAGAGAAGGTAGTATTAGGATTTTCACGGATCAGATTTCCGGTGTCGGAGATCGAGTCGCCGAGTTGGTATATTGCATCGAACATACAGGCCCTTAGTGGATGTGCGGTGGAAGGAGAAGAGAGAAGAAGAAAAAGAAGAGGAAGAAGAAGAGAGAAAGATGATGTTGTAAAGGAAATCGCCATTGCTGCAAAAGGAAGAGAATTTTGGTGTAAAGTGAATTCGCAGGGGAAATTGTGAGTGAAGAGTGGAATAATGGTGAAGCCTTATTTATAAGTTTTGATTTCTTCCAATTCCTTCGATGATAAAAGGGGTTTGAATTTGATTTTGAATTTCCTTATCCTTTTAAGATTGGGAATTCCTTCTCGTCATTTCATAAAGTATAAAGTAAAAAGATTATAATGGTTATTTTTTTAAATTACAAGAAAAATATATTTTGAAACTTCAAATATCATAATAAAATAAAGCCGTTTTAGATAATAATTATTATTCATTATGAAATTTTATAACATGGAATTTATTTAATAATACTTAAAATTAGTCTAAAATATTATTGATAGTTTTTTATTTCTTCCGATTCGTTATGGGATTAAAGGGTTTAAATTTTGATTTTTAATTTTAATTAATTTCAATTTTCTTTTCTTTCTCTATTGGGAATTCCCTTTTGCCACTACTTTAGACTTCGAAAAAAATTGTGAAGTTTGCCATTTATAAAAATTCAAAAGTCAAATTTACTTAATAGAAAAAAAATCAAAATCGAAAATAATTTGATATAATTAATTAATCAAATTTTAAATGAAAACAAAATAAAATGATTTTATTTGACCAATTAATCAATCAGAGCTCAAAGGAAGTAACATAAAATAATTTTACCTGATTAATTAAACGGTTCGATATTTTCTAAGTCGGGCTAAATAAATAAAAAATTTCTAAATAAAACAATTTTACTTTTTAATTAATTTTTTATTTGGAAAAAAGGAATCTTATTTATTCAAAATGTATCTTTTGTTTACTGATATTTAAAACGTAAAAAGAGGGAAAGTGGTTATTGATATTTTTGTTTTTATCCCGTTGAACAAATTTATTGCGACACAAAATCAACGAAAAAAAATTCAAAAAGTGAAATAAATAAAATAAAATATGTGATAAATTTAAGAGCCTACGGGAGCTATAAGGGCATATTTTAATTTTTAGTCAAATTTTTCCATGTTAACAATAAAAACAATAATTAAAACTAAAAATTATGTCCCGTACATACATTAAACTGCCACATCGAACTACATATTTAAAACAATTTTTAAAATAATAATTATGATTTTTTTAAACTTTATTTTACTTTTAATTTTAAAAAATAATAGATATAAAAAAATTTTAAAAAATAATAAGAAGGCGTATTTCCCATTCTTAGAAGGAACAGGAAATTGAAAATCAAAATTCAAACCACTATCCCATAAGGATTGGGAAGAAATCAAAACCTATAAATAAGGCTTCACTATTATTCCACTCTTCACTCACAATTCCCCCGACGAATTCCTTTTAACACAAAAATCTCTCCCTTTTGCGACAATGCCTACTTCAACTACATCATCATCCTTGTCTCTTCTTCTTCCTCTTCTTTTTCTTCTTCTCTCTCCTCCTTCCACCGCCCATCTTCTGAGGACTTGTATGTTCGATGCAATATACCAACTCGGGGACTCAATCTCCGACACTGGAAATCTCATCCGTGAAAATCCTAATACTACCTTCTCTCGCCTTCCCTATGGTGAAACCTTCTTCCATGGAGCCACTGGCCGCTGCTCTAACGGCTTACTCATGCTCGATTACTTCGGTAACTTATTTCTACTTCTATCTTCTTGTTATTTTTCTAATTTCACTTTCTATTCCAATTTTTCTAATAAAGGTTTCCGTTAATGGTGATTTTGTAGCTTTGGATACGGGACTTCCGTTGGTGAATCCTTATCTTAACAAAAATGCTTTGAAGAATCGTGGAGTGAATTTTGCAGTGGCTGGTTCTACCGCTTTGTCTTCCGAGACTCTTTTCCGCAATAAAATCTTTTCTCCAGTTACCAATTCTTCTCTCGATCGTCAGCTTGGTTGGATGCACTCTCATTTTGAATCTATTTGTCTAAATGAAAGAGGTCATTGTTTACTAACCTTCTATTTTTATATATGTAAATACTTTCATTTTTTTTTATCTCGTTATTATACATATTGATTTTTTTTGTATTTATATGCTATAGATTGCGTTGAGAAGTTAGGGAGTGCTTTGTTCTTGGTGGGCGAGATTGGCGGGAATGATTATAATTATGCTTTGTTCCAAGGTAAAACTATTCAAGAGGTGAAAGATATGGTGCCAGATGTTGTTCAAACCATAAAGAATGCAGTTGAGGTAATTTATATTTATATTTATATACTTTTTACAAGTGATGTGGATCATTGAGGCTTTCCCGACTAATCTAATCCCCTCTTTTGGTTTATGTTGATGGTTTGCAGAAAGTGATAAGTTATGGTGCTACTCGAGTCATTGTTCCTGGAAACTTTCCAATTGGATGTTTACCCATCTATCTCACCGGATTCCAAACCAATGATACAACCGCTTATGATGAACTTCATTGTTTGAAGGGTTTGAATAGTTTGGCCAGTTATCACAATGATCAAATCAAGCAAGCTATTGAAGTACTCAAAAGGGAGAATCCACATACTGTTATCGTATATGGCGACTACTATAATGCATTGCTTTGGATTCTTCGCCATGCTTTTGTGCTCGGTATACTATTCTACATTTTACAAAATAAAATTTAGATCTTAAGATTTTGTTTATTTGATATTGTTCTTCTATAAATTATTAATATTTTGTTTCTTATCCATATTTAAATGAGCAGGATTTGATGAAGCTTCTTTGCAAAAATCATGCTGTGGGATTGGAGGGAACTACAATTTTAACCTCATAAAGATTTGCGGACTTCCTGATGTACCAATTTGCCCAAATCCTCACGAACATATAAGTTGGGATGGAATCCATTTGACACAAAAAGCTTACAAATTGATGGCGTATTGGCTCATCCATGACATCTTTCCAAAATTGCACTGCATTGTTTAAATTTAGTTTGAGTGATTTTTTTTTATTTTTACTTTTTCGTAATGTTTATGATTTAGTTAGGTCTTTATTGATTCATTAATGAAATTCAAGTATTCCATTTATTATATAATCCCATGTTTACTCCCTTTTTTTTAACCTTTTTCTTTCCTTTTTTTCCGTGAACTGTGGCTTGACAAACAGAGTTGGCACTAAATTAAAAATTATCAACTCCAACCCAAAAGCTTAAATTGATGGGTTGGGTAAATTTAATTCGTTTATATGAATTCTAACAATGTTTTTTCTGATTATCTGTCAATGAAATCTTAAGTAAATTTTAGAAGACTCCACATGCACATTTTGTTTATATATATGATTTATTATTAGTAAAAGTTTCATGTACTTTTGTTAATATAAAATATAATTAAATATGCATAATTTTGTCCCCTAATAATTAATGGCAATGTAATCAATTTTTAATTCTCGTTTATCAAGCCCAAATTTCAGACATTATACTCATTTTCTTTCCATCTCTAGACAGTTTTTAAGCTAAATTACAAAAAATACCCTTAAATTTTGATATTGGTTTAAAAAACACTTCTTATTTCTGAAAATGTAGAAGAAGTTATTATTTTTAAGAGGATATTAGGGTAAAATTGAATAAAACAATATAGGTTAAAAGATACAATTAGTCCTTGTACTTTTACTAAAGAAACGATTCAGTCTCTAAACTTTAGTTTGTAATGATTTAGTCATTGTATTTTCAACGAAGTAACGATGATTTAGTTCCTGAATTTTAGTTTGTAGCGATTTAGTCGATGTAGTTTAAAAATTGTAACAATTTAGTCCTTATCATGAAAAATCTTACTAAAATTAAGCGTCCATTTTTATCCTATAACAATTTACTCTTTCTAATTTATAAACATATTTTGTTTGATTTATCAATCATATAAGAATCTTAACAAAAAAAAAATCACGATAAAGACTAAATTGTTACAAACTTTAAATTACAAGGACTAAATTGTTACATATTAAAGTTCGGAAACTAAATTATTACTAATTTGAAAGTACGGAGATTAAACCGTTACAAACTAAAGTTCAATGACTAAATAGTTACTTTAGTAAAAGTATAAGGACAAAAAGTATATTTTAACCAACAATATATAAGCAAATTCTCTTGACAATGAAGAAAGAATACTTTTAAAGTAAATTTGAAACGTTAATTGACTCGTACATATGTTTTCTCAACTGGCTGTATTTTTAAAACCTTTGTAAAAAGTTAAGGGTAGTATTGAAAATTTTTAAAGAGTATGAACAGACGAATGACAAAGTAAAATTATTTATCTTAAGCCAAACAATATATTATGAGACAAGAAATATTCCAATTTTTGTGAGACAAGTCTCCAATCAATTTATTTATTATGAAAACGACAAAAACGAGTATAGCTCAATGGTAATTGATATATTTCACCAGAGATTGCAAGTTCGAATCCCCTCCCCCAAATGTTGTACTAAAAGAAAATTATGAAAATGACACTTTATAAAACAAATTTTTAAGTCATGTTTTACATGATGAGCTTAACTATTTATTTTTGTCACCACTATAATGTATTGCTTTAGATTCTCCGACATACTTTTATATTTTGTAAGCTATTCTATATTTAAAAAATAGGACAAAATACATTTTTTGTTATTTGAGCTAGATGTTTATTTAGTTCTGAAGTTTCAAAAGGTGCACTTTTAGTCCCTAAGGCTTAGAAAATGGTTCTAAATGGTCTTAAACGGTAAGTTGACTAATAGAAGGATGATGTGGCATAGTTCACCTGGCAAATTTGAGAGGGAGTGTCATTTTTTTTATGAATTTTAAAGTATTATAACTTATTATGGCTTTTTATTGGATTATGTGGCATTCTTCCTTCTTTTTCTTATTTTTTTCTCTTTTTCACTTTCTCTCTCTTCCTTCTTTCTCTCTTTCTCCTTTCCTCTTTGTCTCTTCTTCTTCTCCGGCAATAGCTTGCCAATGCCGACCACTGGTGTCCGACGCCACTACCATTTTAGAATATACCGGCGACCACTCAGCGCCAACGAATTTTCTCTCTCTTTTCTTCTCCTTCCTCTCTTCTTCTTCATCTCCGGCATAAGTTTGCCACTGCGCTGAAAATCCACGCCTTCATTTACCCTTATTTTTACCATCATTCTTCGCACCTACATATCGTTGTTCAGATCTGAAACTGAACATTCTTTTCAGATCTTGAACCAAATTTATTTCGGATCTGAAATGACCAGAGGGTCGTCGTGGTCGCCAGTGGTTGTGGGCGTGGAGCGGTCGTCGGTATATTCTGAAACGGCAGTGGTGCCGGACACCGGTGGTCGGCGTTGATCGGCGGTAGTCAGCATCGGCAAGCTATTATTGCCGGAGGGGGAGAAGAGATGGGGAGAAAAGGAGAAAGAGCAAAGTTCAAAATGTCGAGAGACATGTGACATATCGCTGGACATGTCGATGTTTCGAGCATGTCGACATCGACATACGGAGAAATCATGTCGTCGACATGTCAAAATATCGATAAAGTGTCGATATGTCGACTCAAATGTTGACATGTATTTTTTTTCTTCTTGTTATTCTTTAATGTTATTTTATTTCATCTTCTTCTTACTCGATGTCTGTAATTTTAGTCTAAACATTCGAATTTTAATACTGTCTAATAAGATTTGGAATTTATTTTATTGATAATTTCTAATCCAATTTAGTCTTTACTTACACAATTGAAGAATATATGTGAAATATTGACATATATAAATATTGAAATAATCTTAGAATTTTTAAAAAATAAAATATTATTAAATACAAATAGTAGTGAAACATGAACTAGAATAGATAACTTAATTAATACCAAAAAGATGATCTCGGATAATCTAGTGCACCATCTTGATAACTTTGATATAAATTACAATAGTTCTCCTCAGTAATCCTAGACTGAAAGTTTTGAAGATAATTGCTCAAATGAGTAGAATACGAAGAACATGTGGATCTCATTGGTAGATAATTTGGGAAAATGACACAATCAAGGTGTTTGAAAATTGTGTAAATTTAATTGGAAAATTGAATTGATGATTGATTTGAAAATATGTTTGAAAAATGTGTAAATTCAAATTTGAAAAGAGAGGTAGGTAAAAAGTAAACAATTAATTAGAATTTAGAAATGTGTTTGAAAACCAAGTCGGTAATTATCTCATCTCCAAATGAATCCTAGTCAAATGTTTACAATTAAAGTTTACTTTACATATTCAAATAATTTTCATCAATCTTCATTAAAGGAAAAAATCTTTTTTCGATATTTCCATCGACATTGACATTTTCATAAGTAAAATGGTCATATTGTTACATTTAATGGTTAAATGTGATCAATTATAGCCTAATTAAGCTACAATTCAACTTTTATTTGCTAATTCAAAAACTTTTCATCAATTTCCACGATTTCCATTATTTTTCCCGAAATATCCATCGACATCGACATGTTCATCGACATGTCCGTAAAATAGGGACTTCGATATTTTCATGGACATCGACATTTTGAACCTTGAAAAAGAGGGAGTTAAAAGAGAAAAAAAAGAAGAAAAAGAAGAGAAAATGCACATAATCCAATAAAAACCACATAAATTATAATAATTTAAAATACAAAATGACACTTGATTTAAAATTTGCCATGTCAGCTATGTCATACCATCACTGTGTTAGTTCAATTTACCTCAAGGACCATTTAGAACCATTTTCTAAATCTTAGGGAGAACCATTTTCTAAACCTTAGGAATAAAAGTACACCTCTTGAAACTTCAAGACTAAATAAACATTTAGTTCAAACAGAACGAAAAAATGTGTTTTACCTTAAAAAATAATTTAAATTGTAAGATTGTTGTTTCGTATTATCTTTGATTAACAAAATATTAAATTTCTCAATTATTAGTATTGTTGCTTGCCATATTTACACCGGATTTGATAGAGCTTATTTGCAAAAACCATGTGGTAGAATTCATTGATAAAAGAAGAGACTTTACATGAGTTTATAATAAACATAGGCTACTCCTCTTATCGGTTTTGAGATGGAATCCCATGAATATTAATATGGTATCAGAGCCCAAAACTCAAACGAGAATCTGATCCAAAAAATGGGATCCAGCCAAGATCGATGAGTCAAAAGAGCCATGATCTTGAAAGGGCATGTTAAGGAGACATGAGCTACTCCTCTCGTTGTCAATTGGTTTCGAGATGGAATCCCATGATTATTAATATGGTATAACTACAATTTTAACCTCGTGAAATTGGGCAGACTTCCTGAAATACCAGTTTGACCGAATAATAATAAGTATATTAGTCGGGATGAAGCGGCCTCTTTGACGTAAAAGACTTACATGACATTTTTTTCTCTCTCTCCAATATTGCATTGTATAAATTTTGTAATTTTGTTATTTTTTAATGGTTTATATTTACACAATTTGTTACCTTATTAATTATATATTAATACAATTCGAGTACTATTACCTATCATCTGTTTATGTTCATGCTACATTAAAAATGACTAACTGAATAATCATATAATAATGACGTTATAAATCTTTCAAAGCTTAGATATTTAATTTTAAACAAATATAGGAACTAAAAATGAAAAAGAATACAATCGTTTTAAAAAAAAAATTCAATCAACAAAATTAATTTGATTAATTTATAGTTGATTTACCAACAACAGTATAAATCAGAGGTAATTGTCACTCATTTGTTCCTATTCTCAATTTGTTGTATTATAAAAGATTTATGTTTTATTTCCGTCTCTATATTTGAGGAACTAAGTCAATGGAGATTTTTAGTCATGAAATTTTGAAATGAACATTTTTAATCTTTTCTTGGAAATAAGACATTTTAAGTCTCTAAAATTTTAAAAAATAGTTCAATCAACGGAAAGATATATTGAAAGATAGTTGGATCAAAATAAAGAAAATAGTTTGGTTTTCACACATGAAAAAGAGAGTCTTGGAATTATTGCTGACAATCACTCTTTTGAGGATTAAAAGAGAGGACCGGCATTCTAGATTCTACCATGTCTACTTTTTCTTTATAATGTTAATAGATATCGAAATGAACTAGTGATAGTAATTTAAATTTAAGTAAAATAAGGCTATTTTTAAAAACAATTAGCAAAGTTCATGGATTTTTTTATTTATTTAACCTTCATGATAATTTAGATAAAGTGAATTGAAAATTTGGAGGCGAAATTTTTAATTAAAGTAATAAATAATATATATTAACAAACTATGTGGAGTCTTTGAAATTTACTTGAGAAAATCTGAAATAAATGTCAGTCATTGCCAACTCTATTTCTTTGGGCCACAGTTCAATTGATTTTAACACAACATTCTGAAAAAGTAAAAAAGAAAAACAAAATCACAACAACTAAATTTAAACAATGCATTGCAATTTTGGGAACATTTCGGGGATGAGCCAATAAGCCATGAATTTGTAAGCCTTTTCCGTCAAATGGATTCCATCCCAACTTATACGTTCATCAGGGTTTGGGCAAACTGGTACACCAGGAAGTCCGCACATCTCCACGAGGTTAAAGTTGTAGTCGCCCCCAATCCCGCAACATGACTTTTGCAAAGAAGCTCCATCAAACCCTGCTCATATAAATATAGATAGCAAACAAAGCATTAATAACTTATATAGAAGAACAATGCCAAACAAACAAAGTCTTAAGATCTGAATTTATTAGGTAAAATGTAAGAATAGCATACCGAGCAAAGATGCATCGCGAAGAATCCAAAGAAATGCATTATAGTAGTCTCCATATACAATAATAGTATGTGGATTCTCCTTTCTCAATACGTCAATGGCTTGCTTGATTTGATCATTGTGATAACTTGCCAAACTATTCAAACTCTTTAAACAATGAAGTTCATCATAAGCGGTAGTATCATTGGTTTGGAATTCAGTGAGATAGATGGGTAAACACCCAATTGGAAAGTTTCCGGGAACAATGACTCGAGTAGCACCATAACTAATCACTTTCTGCAAACATCATCATAAAAAAAAAAGGGATTAGAATATTAATTAGTAGGAAAAATCTCAATCCACACCCCTTGTGAAAAGTATCTAACTATAAATTACCTCAACCGCATTCTTTATGGTTTGAACAACATCTGGTACCATATCTTTCGCCTCTGATATAGTTTTGCCTTGGAATAGTGCATAATTGTAGTCGTTCCCGCCAATCTCGCCCACCAAAAATAAAGCACTCCCTAACTTCTCGTTGCAATCTGTAACATATAAATGTAAAAATTAAAAAAAAAAGTCAATATTACAATGAGAGAAAAAAATTGAAAATATTATACCTAAAAATAGAAGGTTGGTGAATAATTACCTCTTTCATTAAGATAGATGGAGTTAAAATGAGAGAACATCCAATCAAGTTGATGATCGAGAGAAGAATTGGTAACGGGAGACAAGATTTTATTGCGAAGAAGAGCTTCGGAAGACAAAGCTGTAGAACCAGCCACTGCAAAATTCACTCCATGATCCGTCAAACCATCCTTGTTAAGATAAGGATTCACCGATGGAAGCCCCGCGGCCAAAGCTGCATAATCACCATTAACGTAAGTTTTTATGAGAAAAGTTGCAAAGAAAGTGAAATTAGAGAAATAAAAAGAAGAAGAAAAAGTAGAAATAGGTTACCAAAGTAATCGAGCATGAGTAGGCCGTTGGAGCAGCGACCAGTGTCACCATGGAATAAGGATTCACCATAGAGAGGGTGAGAGAAGGGAGTGTTAGGATTTTCTCGAATCAAATTTCCGGTGTCGGAGATTGAGTCGCCGAGTTGATATATTGCATCGAACATACAGGCCCTTAGTGGATGGGCAGCGGAAGGAGAAGAGAGAAGAAGAAAAAGAAGAGGAAGAAGAAGAGAGAAAGATGATGTTGTAGATGAAGTCGCCATTGCTGCAAAAGGGAGAGAATTTTGGTGTAAAGTGAATTCGTAGGGTTAATTTCGAGTGAAGAGTGGAATAATGGTGAGGCCTTATTTATAGATTCTGATTTCTTCCCATTCCTTTTGGGATAAAAGGATTTTTTATTTAATTTTGAATTTCCTTTATCCTCTTAAGATTCGGAATTCCTTCTCATTAATTTTTAAATTTAAAAGTAAAATAAAGTAAAAATCCAAAAATCAAAATGATTGTTTTTTAAGTTACAAGAAAAACGCATTTTGAAACTTCAAATGTCATAATAAAATAAAGCCGCTTTGCTGAATAATGACTATTCATTATGTTATAACATTTATTTTTTTACTAATACTTAAAATTAGTCTAAAATATTATTTATTAAAAAAAAGTAAAATATTATTTATAGGTTTGATTCTTCCGATTTCTAGTGGGATAAAAGAGTTTGAATTTTGATTTTAAATTTTAATTTTGAACTTCTTTATGTGTGTATGAATGAAAATTCTCTTTGGACTTCAAAATAAGTCGGACAATTTATGGAAACACAAAAGTCAAAAGGAAATAATTAGGTTTAATTAATAGAAAAGATCAAATGATCAAAATGGAAAATAATTCAATTTAATTAATTAATCAAATTTCAGTCGAAAACAAAATAATATGATTTTATTTGACCAATTAAACAATCAAAGTTGAAAAGGAAATAACATAAAATGATTTTAATTGATTATTTAAATTGTTCGGGCTAAATTAATTAAACTTTTCAAAATAAGGAAAAAGATTAATTAAAAAATATTTTATTTAAATAAAAAAAAAGAATCTTATTTATTCAAATTGTATTTTTTGTTTACTGATATTTAAAACGTAAAAATAGGGAAAGTGGTTAATTGATATTTTTGTTTTTTCCCCGTTGAACAAATTTATTGCGACGCAAAATCAATGAAACATAGTGAAAAGTGAAATAAATAAAATAAAATATGTGATAAATTTAAGTGCCTACAAGAGTTAAGATAAGAATATTTTAATTTTTAATCCAACTTTTCCATGTCAGTAATAAAAAACAATAATTTAAATTAAAAATTATGTCTCATATATTGCACATAAAAATGTCACATCCAACTACGTGGACTATTTAAAACAATTTTAAAAATATTAGAAATTAAATTGTTAGATTCTGAAATCGAATAAACTAAATAGACTTCTTACTAAAATCTAAGACTAACAGTATAATTTTTCCAAAAGTTTAATAATATTTTAGACTAATTCAAGTATTATAAAAAAAAATACATGTTAAAAAATTTCATAACAAATAATATTAAACTGTAAATGTATACTTTGTTGGCGTAGAAGTGTACAATAAAGAATTAACTTTTTTACACAATTTTTTAAATTCTAAATATTTTAAAATTCAAGATTCTGGATATTCTTAAATTTAATATAATAATATTCTTAAAATAAATTTAATATAATTAGAGGTAATAATATATTAAGGCCTTTGGTTCCAGGTTAAATCTAATAGCTTTATTTTATTATGATATTTGAAATCTCAAAATGTGTTTCTCTTTTAAAAATAATCATTATAATAATTTTACTTTATTTTATTTTTAATTTTAAAAAATAATGGGAAGGAATTCCCAATTTTAAAAGGATAAGGAAATTGAAAATTAAATTCAAAATCCTTTTATCCCAAAATGAATGGGAAGAAATCAGAATCTATAAATAAGGCCTCACCATTATTCCACTCTTCACTCACAATTTCCCATACGAATTCACTTTACACCAAAATTCTCTTCCTTTTGCAGCAATGGCGATTTCCTTTACAACATCATTTTTCTCTCTTCTTCTTCCTCCTCTTCTTTTTCTTCTTCTCTCTTCCCCTTCCACCGCACATCCACTAAGAGCTTGTATGTTCGACGCAATATACCAACTCGGCGACTCGATCTCCGACACCGGAAATCTGATCCGTGAAAATCCTAATACTACCTTCTCTCACCTTCCCTATGGTGAAACCTTCTTTCATGGTGCTACTGGTCGCTGCTCCAATGGCTTACTCATGCTCGATTACTTCGGTAACTTATTTCTACTTCTATCTTCTCATTCTTTCTCTAATTTCACTTTCATTGCAATTTTTCTAATAAAGGCTTCTGTTAATGGTGATTTTGCAGCTTTAGATGCGGGACTTCCATTGGTGAATCCTTATCTAAATAGGGACGCTTTGACAAATCACGGAGTCAATTTTGCAGTGGCTGGTTCTACAGCTTTGTCTTTCGAGGCTCTTCTCCGCAATAAAATCTTTTCTCCAGTTACCAATTCTTCTCTCGATCATCAACTTAGTTGGATGCACTCTCATTTTAACTCTATTTGTCTGAATGAAAGAGGTAATTGTTCACTAACCTTATATTGTTATATATGTAAATACTTTCAGTTTCTTTTTCTATACATATTATTTTTTTTTGTATTTATATGCTATAGATTGCATCGAAAAGTTAAGGAGTGCTTTGTTCTTGGTGGGCGAGATTGGCGGGAATGATTATAATTATGCATTGTTCCAAGGTAAAACTATTCAAGAGGTGAAAGATATGGTACCGGATATTGTTCAAACCATAAAGAATGCAGTTGAGGTAATTTATATTTATATATTTTTCAAAAGTGATGTGGATTATCGAGATTTTCCCTACTAATCTAATCTCCTCTTTTTGCTTATGATGATGTGTGCAGAAAGTGATCAGTTATGGTGCTACTCGAGTCATCGTTCCTGGAAACTTTCCAATTGGATGTTTACCTATCTATCTTACTGGATTCCAAACCAATGATGCATCTGCTTACGATGAACTTCAATGCTTAAAGGGTTTGAATAGTTTGGCAAGTTATCACAACGATCAAATCAAGCAAGCCATTGAAGTACTGGGAAGGGAGAATCCACATACTGTTATCGTATATGGCGACTACTATAATGCATTGCTTTGGATTCTTCGCCATGCTTTTGTGCTCGGTATGCTATTCTACATTTTACAAAATAAAATTTAGATCTTAATTAAGATTTTGTTTATTTGGTATTGTTCTTCTATAAATTATTAATATTTTGTTTCCTATCCATATTTATATGAGCAGGATTTGATGAAGCTTCTTTGCAAAAATCATGTTGCGGGATTGGGGGCAACTACAACTTTGACCTCATGAAGATTTGCGGACTTCCTGGTGTACCAGTTTGCCCAAACCCTCATGAACATATAAGTTGGGACGGAATCCATTTGACGGAAAAAGCTTACAAATTCATGGCATATTGGATCATCCACGACATCTTCCCAAAATTGCACTGCATTTTTTAAATTTAGTTTGAGTTGTTTATTTCAATTTTTATTATTTTTTTATGTTTTAGTTTAGTTAGGTCCTTATTATTATTTTTTTCGATGATAATGTTCATTTGACGGAAAAAGCTTACAAATCCCATGTTTACTTTTTTTTTCTTTCTTTTTAACCTTTTCTTTCATATTTTTCATGTACTGTGGCCTAAAAAAAGGGAGTTGGCAGTAAACTAAAAATTATCCACTCGAATAGAAATTTATGTTTTTTCGCATTATTTGTCAATGAAATCACAAGTAAATTTCAGAAGTCTCCACATGCACATTTTGTTTATAAAAATTTCATGTACTTTAATTAATATTAAATATAATCTAAAATATAATTAAATATGCATAATTTTGTCCCCTAATAATTAACGGCAATATAATCAAAGTTTTTAATTCAATTTATCAAGCCGAAATTTTTGATACTCACTTTCTTTTCATCTCACCAAACAATATAGGTTAAATTACAAAAAATACTCGTGAATTTTGTCATTGGTTTAAAAAATACTTCTATACTTGCAAAACGTAATAGTTAATGTGGAAGCTTACGTAGATTAAGTTTGAAAAAAGAGAGAAAATGTGGAATAAATTATCGTTTTTAAGAATATTTTTAGGTTAAAATTGAACGTTAACGGATATTTTCAAAACGTTTATGAAAAGTTGAGGGTAGTATTGAATTTTTTGAAAGAATATGATCAACCATTGGTAAAGTGAAAGTATTTTTTGTAACTAAGCCAACAACGTTAAAACAAATCTTTGTAAAATCTTTCAAAGCTTAGATATTTCATTTAAAACAAATATAGGGACTAAAAATGAAAAAGAATACAATCATTCAACAAAGTTAATTCCATTAATTTATACTCGATTTTGTTTCAGTCTCTATTATTTAATTAAATTCTCCAAAATTCTTTTAAATAAATTTTAGATTAAGAAACACATTTACTCCTTACGTTTTTACATAATACGAAGATTAAATCGTTACAAATTGAAAAGTATAAAGTTATAAACTAAATCATTACTTTAGTGAAAGTATAAGGACACTCAATTTGTGTATAATCCCCCATTCTTTCTCATAGAAAGATGTAGAAAATCTGTCCCTCAAGAAAATATCCGATGAATTTGCGACATTTCAGCACCAATGGACATACCAAAATCAATCCTTCATCCAATTCTTGAGCAAAGACCAAGGAATGTCTCGACTCTTTCCATATCAAGATCCACCATTAAATCTGAAGGTTTCATCTTTTGTTGAAAGGAGATAATGAAACCTCGAAGATAAAAAGAAAAGAAAAAAAAGCAAAAGCTCACTCATCACTTCTCTCAAAGTCGATGGACCAAAAGTAATTTTTAACCTGTTCCTTGCAGTTATTGTAGTTTAAGAACAAAGAAGTAATTAATTTAGAACATGTACCAAACCCAGCAAAATCACTCAGGACAGAAGTAAAGATAAAAAAAGTAACATTGTTATTGTAATTTCCAGGTGGATGCTGAAAGTGTTGGCTAGATTACAAAAATGGTGACTCCCAAAACTATATTTGATCTTCAGAGACAGTGTTTAGTTTTGTTTTGTTTGAGAATTCTGAAACTCAGTTTGTTCCAAATACTCAGTTTCAATGGTATCCTTGAGGATGAACAGCCTTTGTATGACTACAGGCTGATTCATATTCCTTGCTTCCCTCATCTCTGTATCTTCCTGGTTCAGATGGTATGAATCAAGCATTATCTTTATCCACTTATGCAGCTCTTTTGGAGTTCTGCTCAATCACAAAAAAAAAATATATATATATATATATATATATATATATTTATATTTGAGCAATGCTAGCACAAAACAAATATTCACAAATTACGCCCTTGGAATTTCGTCATATGATCATTTTTGCCCTTGTTATTAGGTGGATGACGTGGCCTCAAATTTGTATGTTAACGTGCTGACATGGGCATGTATTGGGACTTGATAGGCTGGCTAAGATGGGTACTGGGGATGATGTGGACATGTATTGAGTGTTCGTGCCATACAATACCGAGTACTTGGGTTAGCCGGCCAATGTGGCTTCAATAGAAACCTATGTCAAAACACATTGATGTACATATTTGAAGCTACGTCATCCATTTGTTGATAACAAAACAAAAGCAAAGATCGAAATGGTAATTTTTTTAAACGTTCAGAGACCAACACAGAATAAATTTTAAAGTTCAAAATGAAAACGAGGGGTGGTAGGTGGATTCCCCACTTTGAATTTTGGCTAATATACGAGGTAAACTCTGCAGACTAGTGACTAATGAAACTTGTAGGAGAAATATGTAATCACAATGAGAAAGTTTTCAATATGATGGAGATGAAGCTTACTCACGTGTACATTGCATTCGGATCTCTGGCTTCGCTTCCATCACCAGGGGCGAAGGCTGTTGCTAAAGCAGAAAATCGTTCTTCGGGATCAACGATATTTAGCAAATGCTTTAACAGCTTTATTTCTTTTGGGGCCATGCTTCTAAGACTGCTTTTGGTGGCTCTGTATAATCGATACATTATTTCCTTCACCTACATTATAGAGATAGAAGGGGACGATATAATACTTCATTTAGAAGTGTTTGAGAAGTTTTGGAATGTAGAAACATTTTCAATATATCAATCATAATGAGAAGGTACAACATCTATTTTATATGATACGATACTCGTTTGAACATGATAAAATAGTTGACACAAGCATACAACAAATGACACTGTATTTTGTTTCAACATAGACATGGTTAATGTTGAAACAACAGAGAGCTCCCCAACTCTTCCATAGATCGACTTCAAAGTTAACAACCAGGAATTAATATTTTGGACAAGTATTTTGGTCAATGCATTATTAAATTATAGTTTAGAAGCAGAATGAGCAAATTTAATTGCTATTTGATACACATTAAATTCTATATTAGTCCTTCAACTCTTGTGTTAATTATATTTTTGTCCCTCAACTTTCCAACATTCAATTTTAGTTTCTGCCTTCAGATAAAATAACTATTTTACTATTTGTCTGTTAATATTTTAACAAATCTGACATAGGTACTTTTTCTTTGTTGTGTGCATTTTACCTAATTAATAAATGTCTATATGCAAAAGGGCTTCAATGTAATTACTAATTTTAAACGTAATTAGACTTTCGTTTAATGATTAATGAGAAATTAAAGGTGAGGGCTAAACTAATGTTTTAAGCTAAAGTCCAGAGACAAAAACACAACACTTGATAGTTGAACGACTAAAGCAAACTATTTGGAAGTTTCGGTATTAAAATGATATAAATATGAACGTTTAAGGACTAAGATAAGATTTAACCTAAACATTACCTCATTCTTCATGGTTGTGGATTCTTTTGCAGAAGCCCATGCACTGTTTATCAAAAGAATCAATGATGAATCAAGTTCCTTTGCCTTTGCAAGACTTTCAATCTTCTCACAAGCCACATCCAGTGAGGGAGAATTCAGTATATCATCAAATTTGGCCTGCGCACAATCCAATGTGTCCACATATTCTAATGTTCTATCGTAAGCACTAACCGCAGACAGACATCTGGCCGCCAGCCGAGCCACCGCTGCTCAAATAGAAAAAATGATTTATGGAAGACAAAATCTTTGTTTATTTTATCTCCAAGTTAAAATGCTGTTACAACTCAGATTATTGAGAAATCATAAAGGTGAATAAGAATGAAATGTATGTTACAGTGTGAATACATGATGAAAATTGTTGAATAATCCTAAAACTAAATTTAGAGAAAAATATGAAAATTTTCATTATTCAGTTCTCTGATGGAAAAATGCATGATGGGCGGGCTTCTCCATTTAAAGAGAACAAATATATTATCCTAGCTAAACTAAAAGATTAAATTCATCTGAAGCACTTATAAAGATGGTTAAAAGATAAAAATCTAAACTAAATCTTTGGTTAAATTTAAACTCAATCAACAAGAGTCTTGGTTTAATCAAACACAGACACTCAGGCTATCAAATGTCAAAACTAAGATCAAGAACTGAAAATTTTCAAACTATTACCATCACGGTCTTCTAAACTGTCGTGTGTTTCCGAAATCAAAGTAAGGAACTTAAAGAATTCCTCTGTGAAGTCTTTGCGCCGCTTTGCAACTATTGCATTAATGTCGGTCGGGCTGTCCTGTAATTCCTTGAAGAGTTCACTGTGGATCTCCATTTCATCATCAATCTGCATATTTTCTCAGTCGTGATCAAAAAATGCAAAAAGATGAAAATTTGGATTCCTAATTTTTGACACTCTAGTCACTGGAAACAATCACCAAACAATAAGCAGTGAATATTTATAGCTTAAATTTTTCCATAAAATGAAGCAAGATATGAGGAGCCATTAAGTCTTTCATAAAGAAACATCATAGCAGGAGAGTTAAAAGAAATGGAAGGGAAGAAAAAGAGGACAAATACATACCCTTTTCACCTTTCTCCTAAGTGAAATTAACCTCTCTTTCATACTTGGATCGCTCTCCCAATCCACCCGCCTTTGGCAATGACTGTAGAAGCTCTCCCTATACTTTTTCCACTCCTCCCTAAATACCAAAAGCTTCCTCCATTCTTTAGTCTTGGGCTTCTCATTCAAGAAAATGTCAATTATTTTATCACAAAACTGAGAAATGGTATATCCCTCTGCAACTTCCATTTCTGATTGCGCTTCCATTTCAGCTGTAGCTACATCATTCGCTCCTAAACCTGAGAAGCAATTTTTTGCTCTCAACTGACAGTGAAGCCTTGGAACTCTTCCAAAACCCAAGAAGCACCACACACACACTTAATTCCTACTCTTTAATTCGATGATTGCCCGTTTCCAAAATAGTTTTCATGTGTGAGTGAAAACATCTATAAGGCTATTAAAGATACCGTTTAAATACTATTTTGGTCTCTCTACGTTCATTTTGGTCTATGAAAAACATCCACTTTGGTTAATACTTCCAATTTTTGGTCCCCATAGTTCTATAAAGTGACTTCCAATAATAATTTCAGCACGACACTAAACTCAATAAATTTATGTAGGCCATAACTTTGTAAAAGATTTCCGTTGCATAGAATTTATGTTATAATTTCAAAACAGTGACCAGAATGGCTACTTATCCAGTTGGAAGACAGAGGATTGAAATGAACCGAAAGTACATGTTAAAACTTAAAATATGATAAACGAATGTAGAATTAGGAAGCCCTAAAAATCGAGGAAGAAGAGAAGAAAACTCACTTGCAGTTGCTTTCAATTTCGTTGGGCTCGTAATTGAAATAGTTGTTGGATGGTTGGATTTGGATTTCTTGGGTGATAAAGCAGAGGAGATGAGTGGATTTCTAGGAGCTTCTGGGAGTGCTTTTGGGAAGATGGAAGTTTTGGGTGAGGAAGAGGAGAGGTGAAAGGGCAAGTAATTCGCCATGGCCATGGAACAAATTTTGAAAGAAAGCAAGGGAAAAAGCCAGATATGGTGGCCGCACTCTTCAATTATCCCATGGGTGAAAAAAAAACCAACTACATCGAACCGACCCGGTCCAATCTACGGGATTGGTTCGATTCTTTAAAAGAAATTGGACTCCTTGGTTGAGAAAATCCAAAAATTTAGAGAGAATTTGACGGAACTTTGGTTAAAATAATAATGAGTCTCTGACCAGTAACGATTTAGTTTTAATATTTTTAAATTATTGACAATTTAATCTAAGTCTTACAATTTAAAATTTGTAAACAATTTAATCCTGTCATAAAAAAATCTATCGTTAATTTTTATCATATAATAGTTTTATTTTTGTAATTTATAAACACGATCTACATATATAAAAAGAAAATTTAACAAAAAATTTCAACTAAATCATTACAAACTATGGACTAACTTGTTATATTATAAAATTTATGGACTAAATTGGTAAATCCTTGTTAAAATTGTAAAACCAAAAATATTATTTAAAAAAAAACCAAAAAGACCAAAAAAATGTTTTTTAACCCAAATTTTACAAAATAAAACTTAAAGAACTGCATTTAACTTTTAAACAAAGTCTCTCTCTCACCGCCCTCTTCTTTGTCAGGCAGCCGGCAGGGTCTCTCCCCCACCGTCTCTCACTCTCTGTTTACTAAGCCGCCGCGGCCGGCGGCCGGCAGCCGTCTGGGATTGTCACTCATTCTCTCTCCTCTCCGCCATTGCCGCTCTCTCTGAGTTCCAGAAGTTTGTTTCTCTTCGCCAGTTTTTTTATTGTTCCCTCTTTTCGCATAATTGTCATACAAAGTTCTCTGTCTCTCTCGCCTTCTCCCTTGTTCGAGTGTCAAACAGCACGCGGCCGGAACTCTCTTGGACCCAACGAGCAAATTCGACGAAGGTAATGATGGCATACTGTAAGTTCAGTAAAAACTTCTGGGCCAATTTTTGGAATTACAATGTCATATTTTGTTGTGATCGGATTGATCTTATCGAAGGGTTCAACTCTTGATGTGTGTTGCAAATTGGATATTTGAAATCTTTGCTATTATAATTTGTATGCCCTTTTTGTTATGTAATTATTTAATACGAGATTGGTTATACAACCTCCGGGAGAAATGAGATTGTTACACCCAATTTCTGAAATGTTCTGGCTATAACAACAATAACTTATTGGATTTTCAGCTGTCCTGAATTTTCTCTTCATTGTATGCTGAAATTTTTATCTGATTGTGGTGCTTGTTCGTTTGCCCGGTCTGAATTAAAACTGCCAATTACTCCAAATTCTCTGTTGTAGAGATGGAGATGATGGTGATGAAAAAGGAAAGGGTGCACAAATGGAATGTGCTCCCATTTTCTGCAATAATAAGTTGATAATTTTCATGAAGGATTTATCTAACCTATTAGTTTAAGCTTAGACTATTAGTTTGAATCTTTGAAATGTCATTTCCTCTTCTTGAAATTAATAGTTTACGTGTTGGGCTTTATGAATAAAATTAATATCAGAGCTCATACGTGTTAGAGAGTGTTAAATATAAAAGATCAAATATATTTTATCATATCATGTTAAGCAAGCTTTTGGATTCAAAGGTGATTTAACCCCTTCACCTAAATTATTTTGCAGAATTGAAATGGAAGAAGTTACATTTGATCACAGGTCGAAAGAGAAGATTTTCAAGATTTTTGAAGAATTCATGGCTAGGTAGTCTTAGCCCCATTTTTGTCATTATCTTTTAAAGATTTTTCAGGAAAGAAAAATCTCAACTCTATACTCATGGCCGGTTTTTCAACTGATTTAGAAAATGTAGTTTGTAATCAGCCTGTATCATTTGAACTTATGCCATGTTGCTCCACAAAATTAGGAGTCTCTCGTGTTCGACTTAACTTTTTACATCCTTTCTTTTATACCGTTCGTGTCTATCATTAGTGAATGTTCGATATCAATAATTTTCCAGTGTTGCGAAGCTCGAGGAATTGGGGACTCTAGGAAGCGAGTTTCTTTCTGGCTTTCAGCAAGGGCTTGGTTGGTGTTCTATATCTTAAATAATACTTGTCATTGCAATTTTGTGGGGTTTATTGCTGGAGAGAAATAGTATAATTTTTAGATGGGTGGAGATGCCCTTGGAAGAGGTGTGAGAGGTTGTTGAGTATAATACCCCTTATGGGCTTTGATTACTAAACCATTTTGTAATTTTCAGTTAAATTTTATTCTTAAAGCTCAAGGAATTGGGGACTCTAGAAAGCAAGTTTCTTTCTGGCGTTGTGCAAGGGCTTGGTTGGTGTTTTGTATCTTAAATGATACTTGTCGTTGCTATTTTGTCGGGTTTATGGTTGGAGAGGAATATTAGAATTTGGAGAGGCCCGGTAAAGAGGTGTGGGAGGTTGTTGGGTTTAATACCTCTTTATCGGTTACTAAACTATTTTGTAATTTTCAGTTAAGTTATATTATTTTTAAGTGGAGTCTATTTGTTAGTTGAACTCCTTTCAAGAGGCTAGTTTTTTTATGCCAGTGTATTTTCTTTCATCTTTCTCAAATGAAAGCTTGGTTTCTCATAATAATAATAATAATAATACTTGTCATCGCATCTATTGTTTGGATGAAATGTTGTGTTTCATGGTGATTTTTTTCCCTTCCAGAGCTTCTTCGACGACCTGCTATAAATAGATCATCAAAATTGATTGAGGATGTCATAGAAACTAACAATACGGAGAATCTTAAATCATACTTTGAAGCTGGATGCATCAACACTCATGATGGTGTCCAAAGTACAAAAAAGTGTATGTTTCTATCCCGACTTCAAGTGAGTGAGTTTGTCGATAATTTAATGCTTGTATTAGTGAAATTGATCTCTGTTTTACATATAAATGAGAATTGAAAGGGTAGTCTCATTCTCTCCCTTCATGTTTCTCTCCTTTTCCACCTCACAATGTGCTTATTTCAATCAGAAGATCTTATGTAACAACTAGCTTAAACTGATTTTCTTTGATGTTTGCATTTTTTTTTTTTTTGGTGTCTTAGTTACTTTCCTCTGTCCATTTTTCCTGGTCTAATATCAATTTCTTTTTCACATACACCAAAAATTTGGATACGGAAGTGCATACATGCCGGATTGGACTGGATGATCATTTGAAAAAAGGTAAATGAATATCCCTATTAAGATTGAAACTTTTCACTAATTGTTACATTCTGTAAGCATACATCTTTCGTAACAACAAGTGCACAAGTTCTTCTCGATGTCTATATGGCTTCCTCTATTGGTTATGTTACATAGGTTTTATTTTTTTCGTTGGCACAGTTTTGTGGAACTTTTCTGCATCCTTATAATGTACTAAGGCACATTCTTGTTTCTCCAATTGACACTCGATCAGCCTGAAGTCTTCATCTTTGTTATTTACTAGATTCGTTCTTCTAGGAAGATATTTTCTTATTCTACTTCACGTATGTTAGTCATTTCAGTACATTCTTTGGCATCATATTGATATCTAATTATTCCATGCAACAACAGCAAGGAGCTTAATTGATGAACTCGAACACCTACTCAATAATGCGAATATTGCATTGGAAACTGAAAATTCACCGCGTGCTTCAACTGTCTCCGATGAAGATGTAGAATTGGATGAAGAAGAAGCAACCGTTCCAGATGAGGTAAACTAGGACTCCTATTTCTTTTCATTTTCTTTTATGGTTTATGATTTTTCAAAAACTTACATCTATTGTTACTTAGAAGTTGGAAACATCGTCTCGGGCATGCATTTTTATGTTTTTCGTTTTAATTAATTCCTGCCTTGTTCAGAAACTTGATGCTAATGAATATGCTTTATTTATGGGGATCATCAAATTTATGGTCAAGAAAGACTACATAATGCAGGTAAAGTTCTTCCTCCTTTGTTATTTTTCCTAGCGAAATACCAATTCTATCCTTCTCTTCTTTTTCTAGAACTCGTTATCGAGGACTTCACTCCTTACATTATGTTTATAGCCCGCCCCCTATAAATCCCGGGGGAGATATCTCCAAGAAACGCAATGCTATCCAAATTTAACATTATCACAACTGTAACTTGATGCAGGAGAAGATTATTTCTGGTCTAAGTCTCAAATCATCCTCCGGGGAACTCGAAACGTACTGCGTCATGTGGTCGCTACGACCCTATATTGACGATGAAATCATACGTCGAGCTTGGAAGCTCGTTCTGTGACTGGTAACAACTCTCTCTGTGAATGATTTTGTCTTTGAGATATCAATAGCTTGCAGTAAGTTCAATAGCCAAAGGCTGATAATTGTGGTTTCTTTTAAATCAATATCCTCCCCGGGAGCATCAGAATTTGAAAGTTAGACAGCTTAGTTGATCTTGTGATTATGCTTTTTTACAGATTGAATGGAATTTTTTTCATTATGAAGTTTGTAAAGAATGACTTATATTACAGATATATGACATAAATGCATATTTTTGTTGGATTTGTTTATTGGATAAAAATAAGATTTAAACTTAAATCTATGCTAGCAGTAAATATTGCCAATTAACTTTCCCTGTCAATATAAAATCTTATTAAAGTGTTGGTTAGTTTCCTAGCTACAAGGGAATGTGTTAGATTTTAAAAGTTATAGTGTCAATTTTACAAAAATGTTGATGAAAATATTGGCAGATATTTCAAGAGAATTTATAAAAATAAAATTATAAAATTTATTTAAATGAACAAACAAGTATTTTACTCTAGATAAATTTGTTATTAATGTTATGCATATATTAATGATTTTTTAAATATATTTTAAATATTTTGTCGATTTTTTTACTATATATTTTTTATATCAATATTAAATTTATAGACATATGAAAATATATCGATGAAAATTTATATATTTTTTATATCAATATTAAATTTATAGATATATGAAAATATATCGATGAAAATTTAAAATGTTTGGGAGCATGATATTTGTAAATTGTAAGGGAGCCATTTTGTAATTTCTGGGGTCTAAAGGTAAATATTTACTTTGTCAAGAACTTCCAAATAAACATGGAATTTAGTGTCTAATTATTGCCATGAAGTGGGGCCCACAGATTACTCAAGCAAGATCGATTATGTGGGCAAATTGGTATTTTTGTCCCTTTTCTTCTTTTAATTTGGACTTTTAGCTCCTTCTAAAATCTCATATTCATGATCCTCTCTTCTAATTTTTGACATATTTTCACTTTTTGATTTGGTAAAATTGTCAAAATATTTTGTTATTAAAAATTGTAAATTTCTTCATAATCTTTATTCCCTCCCCCAAATCTCTTACCATAAACTTCACAATAATATATTCAATTACAAATATAAAATATCTAACTTTTAAATGTGGAAAAATCAATTATAAATTGAAAAAGTACTCAAATAGTTAATGACGAATTTAATATAGAAAAAAATCTATTTAAAAGAAAAAGTTGAAATTAGAATATAATTATTTAATCGTCCGGATTTAATTAAAAAAGTCAAGATTCCATAAATCTCTAGTCAATCCGAGATTTAATTGACAAAGAGGACCAAGAAGGAGAAGAAAAAACTGAAACTGTGTTGATCCCATCCCGAGATAGCACCATCTCGGACCAGGATTGCATAATCCATACTGGGATTGTGCTATCTCAGGCTAGGATACACACCGTTCCAGTTTTTTATTTTTATTTTTTTAATATTGTGACATTTATTATTGGATCAAGCAATTTTTTTTTTCAACATAATTTAGTTATTGGAGATTTTTGTGGATTGTGTCATTGGTTTTCAATTGGTTATTATATTGATATTTTTTTCATATTAGATTCAAATTAAAAAGAATTTGTGAGGGTAAAGATGAGAGACCGATAGAAAATTTTACTTTAAAAAAAAACAGAAATATTTTGGTAATTTTACAAAGACGAGAAATTGAAAAGGGTAAAATTAAAATAGGAGTCGATGAGGGGTACAAAATTCAAATGGATTATAGAATGAGTCAGAAATCTCAATTTCCTTGCCCTCACTTTATTATTGAAATTAATTTAAATTTTGTTTTGGCTAAAGGTTAATTTAATAGAATGGTATCATTCCTAAACTTCACAAACCGTTAAATTACCAAATTGGCCTTTATCTAGTTCCATATGTAAAGTTTAATTAATTTCAATTTAAACTCTTTAATTTTAAAATTTTTATTACAAATCATCTCTAATTTTTAACATTACAAGTAATTACCATATTAAATAAGTGGATCATATTCTATCTATTTGGTGATGAGTAATGACTATGTTAGTTTAATATACTTTTAACCTAAAAGTCATATAATTTTAATTTTTTAGATGAGTTATGAGAGTTAACTAAATAATAGAAACAAAGTTAAAATTAAACTGATCCAAAATAAGAATTTAACATATTTTCTACACCGAAGTTGTGTGAACAATTCCAAAGCTACTTAAAATTATTTATTTAAAATAAGATAGCGATCCAAATATATTTTGTTCTATGCACTTTCAATTACTTTCAAGGTCAATATATTTTCAATTTTGGTTCATATAATATTTGTACTTCTAAAATGTTCGTTGGGTCTCTAAAAAGTAACTCTTTTAGTCTTTATTTTCAAAAGTTGAACACAAATTATGCATATAATGGAAATTCTTTAATATAAAGGTACGGTTATATTGAATATAACATCGGGTTGAAATTGTGATAAAAATAAAATTAAGAGATCCACTCTTTAAAATTATTAGTGTAGACTAATGTCTGATTCTATTTATTTCCCACTAAACCAATAATTTAAATTTAAGTTGATGTCTTTAGAATGAGACTAATAAATCTAGCAATTAAATCATTTAATTTAAGAGATGATGGGATAAAAATCCTGTTAACCATTTTTCTTATAAAAATGTGAATTTTTTTAATTATAATTTGCTAGGATGGGTTCGAAATTTTATTTTGATCTCTTGAACGGTTCATATATTTGTTCAAATTAACTAATTCTAATTTGATGATAAATTTAACTTTTACTTTATCATCTATAAGCTAATTTTACTTTATCGTATATAATCAGCTTAGTTAATTCATTTTATAAATGTATTGAGAAATAAGGAAATATATACCTACCATGGAAAAAGTTATATATTCCATATAGATTTGTATGTACGTGTGTTTCTATATATGAATTTTCCGAATTAAAACTAAATAAAAAACTACAACCATAAGTAATTTCATTGGGAATTTTAATTTTTTGTCAACTTTGATTTAACTTCTGTTTTACCCATTTAACATAGAAACTTGAAGATGGTTTCTAAATAATTATTCCTCAAGATAAACTATAATGCTCTTTGGCAGTCAATATTGATTTTTTTTTTCTAATTTAATATAATTCAACTCGTTGAGGCACCTTTCACTTAAAGATTTTTTAATTTAAATTTTTACTGCCATAGATTATACTAAAAAAACAGTTTTTTTTTTCTTATCAACATTGAAATGGTAACCTTTAATTTGCATTATTGAAGGAATCCAAATACTTGACCAAATTCTATCTAAGATGATCGTTTCCTTGAATGCTGTGAAAGAGTAATTATGTTGTCCTAAATAGAAAAACTTGTTTAAATATGTATTGTTTTAATATTTCATTTTTATTTATTTGTTTAATATAAGATGTCGATTACATAGGAGAGGGAAAAAATTTAAGACGTAAATAAACAAAGTAAACATTTGTCCAATTGTATTGTATATACTAGCATTATTTTGAATCGAAGAGTAATTACATACAATAACAATGATATGTAGGAAAGTCAACGATGAACATTGTTTTGGTGAAAATACTTAGCTCCTCACTCGTAAGGAAGAACTTTGTCCTTACTACCATTAAATATTTGAGTTCCTCCAATATTTTCCTTATTTTGGATGGCAAGCAAACGTTTTCGAAGGATCTTGACCATAGTTTGAGGGTTGAGACGTCGATTGTCGAAGAAATTGCATGGCTCAAAATCCAACAAGAAAGGAAAAATATCAGGACACCGCCATTGCATAGGGCTATAAACGCAACCTCCATGCACGAAATTATAGAACTTGGTCTCCTTAAACAGATGGCTCACCACAACATCAGAGGAGTAAAATGCCCTAGGCATCTCCATGGCCAGATCTAACTTTTTGGTCCATATTCTCTTCTTGTAATTCTCCATCACCCATACCTCGGTCGCTTCCACCCTCGTCCCCTGCACCATCATCGCGAGTTTTCCTTCGTACTATGAAAGCTTTACTCGATGATCAAAGTCGTCGTGGTTTAGCGGGCGATAAAGGAGCAGCTTTCGGTGTGAAAGTCGAAAGTGAGTATGGTTTCGTAGCTAAGGAGCCAATGAGCCAAGCCACGAGCAGAAACATTAGGAGAGTGAAAGGCTATGTCGCCCATCTTTAAGACATACCTGGCGCTCTACATTCAAATCTTTGAAAAAAAAACATTTTAAAATCAAATTAAACATTTAAATAGTTTTTAATGAGATCTCTCTAAATTATAGTCAAATTGTCATATTTTAAAAAAAAATCCGAAAAAGTTTTTATCTTTTTTCTCTTTTTCAAATTTAAATATAATTCAAATACTGTTTTTAAAATAAAAATATAAAAAACGAGTAAATGGTTTTAGAAGGTAGATGTTTTTAATTTTAGAATAATAAAAAATTGTAACAAAAAAAAAGGTCAAGATATTTTTTTTTTTTTTAAATTATCTTTAAGACGAGTGCCCCAAACTTCTAGCTTCTAGACTATTTTCTAATTATATCCACTTTACCACTTTATTAGAATAAACCATCTATTTTTTTCTTTTTTTACATGAATATTTTTCTTTTGCTAATTGATTATAATATATACATAAAAACTACCAAACCAATAATGTAAATTTAAGTTGATATCTTCATAATAATGGGATTAAGTAAATATAAGCAATTAAATCATTTAATTTAAGAGGTAAAAAAAAATTATACAAGAAAGATTTGAAATTTTTATTTTAATCTCTCGATGTTCGGTTCATATATCGATTCAAATTAACTAACCATAATTCGATAATAAATTCAGCTGAATTAATTCGAGTAATTTGAATAGTTTATTTTATATATATGTTAAAAAAAATAGTTAAATTTTATATCTACCATTTTGTACAAAGGAAAAATTATTTATATTTTCATTTACTTTATATGTACGTGTGTGTCTATATATGTATTTTCCAAACTAAAACTAAAATAAAAAAGTACAACCATAAGTTATTTCATCGGGAATTGTAATTCTTTTTTTTTTTGTCAACTTTGAGGCAATTTACTTTTTTGGTCCCACTATCATTAATGCAATCAATCTGTAATATCTTTTGATATAAGGTAAATTAGTCACCAACTTTGACAAAATTCTTCCATGGGACCATTAGTGATGAAATTCAATAATTAATAGTGGCTCTCATTGAAGCAATTTCTCACTCTTTTTTATTCACAAATTAATGTTTGGTCAAATTTCTTTCCTTCGTTTTGGACTAGCAATGAGTCGCTTTGTTGATTTTAAAGTTAATTATTGATCATAAATATAGGTATTTGTCAACATAAACTTAACTCAATGATTAAAACATTTTGTTTATTTCTTAAAGTTCGAGGTTTATATTTGTTGTACTAAAAAATTTACTAATTTCAATAATAAATACTCAAACAGAATTACTTTTTTATTACTTGTATTCAATACATTGGAGAATCCATCCCAACCACATCTTGAAACTCAATTCCCGATTTTTTTGTAATTTTAAAGAAAAAACTTGTATTCAAGACTAATTAAATTATCCTTTTTAATTCTAAATTTCTATTGCAATTCTAAATTTATTTAATCTTCTAATTACATATTTACATCCAATCCTGATTATTTAAAAAAAAAAAAAAAGTTCTTTTACCCCACCAAGTAAATACTAAATATCTTTAAACTGAGGGCATTCTAGTACTTTAGCATCAGTAGAACCGGCCCGACTCTCCACCTCCGTTAAGTCCACGTGTCACTTATTTCTCTCAAGAACCCCGAGTCGTGGGGTCCGCTTGTCCAAACGTTCTTATCCTCAACAACAGCTCTTCTCAGCCGACCGATCCATTGGATCGAAGATCAATCCAACGGTACAGATTTCATCTCTATCCCAAGGCGACTTGTTCGATGTTTAACGCCCCCAATTCTCTTTAAATATCTTCTCCGCTCCGCCTTCAGTGATCTTACATTTTCAGCACCGCCTCTTCCTTCGCCGTGCCGGAACGGAACAGCCATCGACCATTTCTATCTTTTCCGTTCGATTCGCCGTTTTCTATGGGCTTACTCGACCATCTCTGGGACGATACCGTCGCCGGACCGAGGCCGGAAAGTGGCCTCGGCAAACTTCGCAAACACTCCACGTTTCCCGGTCGATCTAGCTCCGGCAAGGGTACGCTAAGCCCTTCTTTATTCCAGTGCTCCCATGGCGGACACTTTGTGAACCTCGATTAACTTCAGCTGAAAACTCTAATTATAAGCATAATCTTGGAATATCGATTTAATTTTAGATGTAAAAGAGAGATTCTAATTTATTGTTGATAAATCTTTTAAACGAGAGACCTACTGTTGATTTTGCCGTAGAAATAACCAGCAGCCCGGATTTGTCCGGCAACTTGCCTGGATCTATACTTTTGAACTGAAAAGATGCTCAATAGATGCCTTAAACTCCATAGTTTTCTGTGTTGACTTTTATTTTTTTTCTTGTTTTTTTAATAAACTTCTTTTGGATCAGAACTGGATGGCGGGAACGCGAGATCGTACGGCGACGAATCTTCAGAGTCGCCGATGAGGATCACGCGGAGTATTATGATCGTAAAACCTCCAGGTTACCAGTTCAGTTCGCCTCCCATTTCACCGGCCGGATCCAATTCTCCGGCGTCTCCCTTTTCTGGTAAGTTACAGAGTCGTCCTTTTCCCTTTTCTCTTTAATGGAAATGACCAATATGCCCTTCATATAGAGTCCAAAAATGCCCAAACATTTAAGATTTATCTTACACGAGGGGGTGTTTTTTGTCCTTTGGTGATGTGGTCTTCTTCATGATTGGACAAGCTCAACGCACAGTGGGTGTTTGTTGAAAAGCCATGGTGCTAATTAAGCCGGGTTTCATATTGTGGTTTCATTCAAAGCTTCTCTTTGTTTAAAGCTTGATCACCATAGAATAGTTGATCCAGTGACCCACCGTATTAATGGGGAATTATTATCAAATTTCGGTTCAGTCGTTGTCAATTCATTGCATGCTTCTATTTTTGTGGACATTGTTATAGCTTTCTAATGTGGAAATGGAAAACTGGGCCATTGCAACATGTTCTTCTGTTCTCTGGAGTGGCAAGGAGATTGCCTTGTTTGTTGGTTAGGAGGTCTTGTCAAACTTTAAGTGAAAATATTTTCGTGTGGATCTGCTTCTTTGATACAAAAAGTTGGATGAGGTAGGTGGGAATGGTGGTTGAAAATGAAAACGTAGAGCTTACTTCATAAGCATGCATTTTGGTCTAATAAAAAATCTGGATCTTGTGGAAATATTATTAGCAAACTAATGATCATTGTTACTCTGTTGACTGATATCCATACACCAAAGTTTTTTCTCTTATGGGTTCCATTTACTGTTAAAAAAAAAATCATCCGGAAATTCATTAACAATTGAAAACTTTCTGTGATTTTGCTTTGCTTCATGTTTCATTTTTGTTAAACCACTACTGAATCCAAAAGTTGGGTTATACAGTAAATTTAATCATTTATCCATGAATCCAGAATTGCGGCAACCTACTAGCTTAAGCTTCAAAGGTGATTTAACCATTTTTAGGGTCCCTTTGTTTTGTTCTTTCATTCATCTTTTATGAGAGCTAATTCCTTGTATAAACGATTCTTATCTTTGATTAACATACTTTTATAAACGGTTTAGATGAAGTTGTAGATTCATTAGAGAGTTCATATCTTAGCTTCTTGGAACTCTGTGTTTGTTTATAACTCATTTCTCCCTTTTGGAGGTAGAGAATCCTTCCGGTTTCGAAGAAGGTCGACATCAGATGGTTACGAGAAGGCAACCGAAGGTGGACCCGGGAGCTCTTCTTCTCCTCACAACATGTGAGATCTAAGCCGCCCTTCAAGAAATGCTTCTCAAACCTTCATAGATTATGTAAACTTTTTTGTTGTTGTGTATTGTGTAATGCAGCTATATGCTTGTGAATTTCTGTATGAAGGTGTTAGAAAATTAAAGTCTTGTAGGAAGGAAGTTATCTATAAGTATAATATATCTATAGGAGGATATCTAAAAGCGAGGGAGCTTATGGTAATTTTGATGTGTGTAGATGAGGGGGTATTATATGTAAATATAGATAGAAGAAGGCATCTTTCAGTTTCATGTAGTAGTTGTGTCAACCTCTTTTGCTGGTTTTGTTAGTGGAATCAAAAGGCAAGTTCTTTTCATGTGGGCCTTCTGGATTGGCTTTCATTTTCATTTGAAACTGCAATATTTTCCTTTGGGTGGTGCCCACATGGCACCAAATCAATTCTTTGGACAGATGCTTTTTATTTAATCAGTGCCACTTTCAAGTTTTAATGCCACTCCTCTTATGGTAGGTTTTTTTTTACAACATGGGTGGATTTGAACTCGTCCTCTTTTAGTTGAGGATGTATGTCTTAATCGTTGATGATATATGCTTTAATTCATTAAAGCTATATTCGATGTTCGAGTTATGTGGGGAGATTTGAACTCATACTCTTTTATTTGAGAATGTATGTCTTAATTATCGATATATCTTAATTTGTTAAAGCTATGCACGATGCTCAAGTTATGCTTGGATCGTGTTATGTCCGGAGTGGTTGGATTTTGAGATGGGATTTTATCTCATTTACATCATACTTGAGGATGAACCTAATAATTGATAAAAATTAGGTTAAAAAAGACTTTTAGAATTTGTCCATTCGCTAAAGTAATAATTTAGTTTTTGAACTTTAACAATTTAGTCCTTATATTTTTAAATTGGTAACAATTTCCTTAACTTTAATATGTAACAATTTATTCATGGTAATTTAAAGTTGGTAACGATTTAGTTTTTATAATGAATTTTTTTTTCTTTTTTTTTGGTTAAGTTTCTTATAGGTATAGATTGATAAACTAAATAGGGACAAAATATGTTTATGAATTAAAAAGATTAAATTATTATATGATAAAATTTGATACTTAATTTTAATAAAAAATTTTACGATAGGGACTAAATTATTACAAATTTTAAACTACAGGGACTAAATCGTTACAAGTTAAAGTTCAGAAACTAAATTGTTACTTTAGGAAAAGTACAGTGGGACTAAATCGTTACAAACTGAAGTTCAAATACTAAATTGTTACTTGAGTGAAACTACAGGGACTAAACATATTTTTTAATCTAAAAATTATATTGAGCCTATTTTAAAAATTTTAGTAATTAATTGTCTTATTTTAGTCTTTATATTACCAAATATTTTGTTATTTCTCGTCTTTTATGCAACCTTTTATGTTCTTTTACACAATCTTATCTTTTTTGTTACACTGGTTTATAGGTCTCGGGTTCGAACTTTCTGGTGAGCTTAATAATAAAAATTTTTAACGTCTCTCGAGTCCAGATCTTGAGGTGGACGTGGGTGCCCCTGGGTATAGGAGAGCAAAGCTACGATTCCCTTTATCAAAAAAAAAATAAAAATTAGGTCTCCCTGTTTCAAACTCTGTTAAATCTCGCAGCAAGTCAATGTTGGCGACTAATGCAAGTTGCAAACCATTATTGGAAAATATATTTAAAGATTATAATGTGACTAGACAAGTTTGTCCTAATTTTCCTTTTTTTTTTAAATTGACTAATTCAAAGTGCAATAATTATTAATTCTAATGTGATTGTCACATTAAGATTTTCTATTCAGAATAAATTAATAAAATCATAATAAATAAATTGAAAGACAAATAAGTGAGTCATAGAGTATATAATCAAAAAATAAGTTTAAATGCGATTTTAGCTCGCAAAGTATGTAATTCAAAATTTACTCAAAAACAAAAATCCAAAATTAACGTCTTTTTTTTTTTAATGACAAAATTAATAAGTCAAATACATGTTGAGTTTGTTTATCTCTGTAAAATAGTGTTATGAGATATTTATATAATATTCTTTTTTATATTTGTAAAAAGAAACATATTCTTTTATACCATTAAAACACAAATTATGCATTAATTCTACTCCTAACCTCAAGCATATGGACATGAGTCAAAAATTCCCTTAACATCTAGAATTTAATCTTCCACTTTTTTCTACATGTAACTATTCGAGAAAAAAAAATTACAATAGAAATTTAGATTTTTTTTTTTGAGTTTAATAATTGAGGAATGGAACCATTGATCTTTAATATGAAAATATATATCTTATCTACTGAATTATACTCGAATTGATAACCTGGCGATCAAATTCTTGGTGGGAATCATCAACCTTATAATGTTTTAATAACGGCTCACGCGATAACAAAAATTTTAGAATTAAGAAAGATAATTTAACAAAAAAAAAGTCTCGTAATTAGTCGAGGTGTACATAAGTTGGCCCGAACACATAGATATAAAAAATAAAAATAAAAAGTTTAAGTTAGTGAAGATCGTTATCAATATAGTTTTGAATATAAGTTTTTGTTGTTTGTGTTGTACCTTTCTTTGGAATTTTGAGACACTTTTTGGAATATAATCTTAAATGGGCACCACATATTTTGTTTTCAATTTTCAATTAGCATTAGGGATTTTCCTATTTGGATGCTACAATCATAAGTGGATTCCAAGCAATTATTGCTAATAAATAAATTTTCTGATGGGAGAATTTGGTCATTTTAAATGCAGAATATATCATTTAGTCTCTGTAACATTTTTTAAATTTTCAATTTCGTCTTTGATATCTTTTTTTTCAAATATTAAATACTAGATTTTAAATCGAAAATCAATATTTTTAAGATTACTTTTTGAGAGTAGAAATATAAAATTAAATAACTTCATCAATCATATAATAATAATGTTAGCAAAAGCAAACATAGTCTAATTACCTCCAACCGTGAGTTCGAATCCTCCCAACATATTGTACTAAAAAAATATATAATAATAATATTATATATATACATATATATATAAAAAGAAGGTTTAGCATAGTTGACCAGGATTAAATATGCTTTTTATATTAAAGAAAAACTTTTGTGAACGTACTTTTTCTTCCTCTATTTTGATCCCTAAACTTATATATTTTATACTTTTATGGTTTTCTTCTTCTTCCATTTTTAAGAAACTTATACTTTTAAATTTATTTCATTTTAATTCTTCGATTATCAAAATGTCTATTTATATTCCTAAAGCTGATTTTAATTATATGTATTAGACTATGCTATTGAGTGGATGATATTTATTCATATTTAATATGTTTAAATACCGTTTTAGTTTCTATAATTTTAATTTTGGTTCATATACTTTTAAACATCTATTTTGGTTTATATACTTTCAATTTTTGTTTATTTTAATCTTAATTTTTGTTTCATCCCTCTACTTCTAAAAGGTGATCTTATCTCATTTGTTTCTATCACAATTTTAGTGCATTAAATTATTTCTAATGTATATAAAATTTGTGTTAAAATTTTACAAATAAAGATCAAAATATTCACTTTTTAAAAGCACAGAAACCAAAACCAACGTTTCAAGTACAAGGAACCAAGTGGAAAATACAATTACTATTTAAACCTATTTAATACTTTTTATAATTAAATTTTCAATACTTTTATAACCTTCTTTCTCTCTCTAACTCATTTTGGCTCTTTCTCTCTCTCACCGCTCCCAACTCAATCCAATCATATTATAGTTGAACTTTCTCCCTCTCATAATCTGTTAGACCTAATTCAATTCAATCATATTGGTATTGGAATTTAGTGGTTCAAATTATTTTAGCAGAGACCATATATAATTTTATTATTTTCTTAAAAAAATTATAATAAATTCGTAAATATTCACTGGGCCATTCATTAATGAGTCCGGCCCATTCATTTACAAGCCCAAATGACATGGGCCTAGAACCAACAACAAGCCCAAAAAATTATAATTGGGCCCAATTTGCAGCGAGGACTCTGATTGTGGAGTATCCACCGGCACCAAAAATTTCGTCTCTCTGCAAATCAGAGCATTGTCTTCTTTCTTCGCTTCTACGAACTGTAATTTGCACCCGAGAAGCTCAAAAATGGAACAAAGGACCAAGAATATAAATATTCGGTACTTATTCATGCTGCTAAATTTCAATCTGCTGCTTCCCTTTTTATCCGGTAAACTTTATTTCTTGATTTTCTTTTCTTCCTCGATTTCCTATGAGTTGTGCGATAGTGTTAGATTTATAGCAAAATGATCCGTAATTGTGTTGAATTGAAATATATTTGGTGATAATTGTGATTACTGTGCCTAATTTCTGGAGATTGCAGCTGGGTTTTGGTTCCGTTGTTTGGTTGCTGGGAAAATTGTAAAGTTTTTTAATCCGTCTTGTGTGTAGTTTGCTCCTACTTGAGAAATTGGATGATGTTCTTTCCATTTTATCTAATCTTTTGTCTCGTATCTGGAAAAATGGTTGTTGTTCCGAATCTCTGAAATAAGCAGCCATCTATCAAGTTTTGCGGCACTCAATATGGGATTGTATTTTTTCTTGTGTAACACAAAAATTTATGGCATTTTCTCCTTTCTTATTAATCTATAGGTTGACTTGATTATATTAGTTTGGAATTTGGATGAACTTCCGCTAATATGTTGTTCAATTCTGCGTTCCTGCTTATTTATTATTGCTTATATGGGAGGTAGAAACAGCTTCGTTGTATTTTCTACCTTGTACTGCATTACTAGTCCAAGTATAGGTATTGTGAGGTAGATTATTTTTTTACCTCTTTTCTGTTTCATTGTTTTTCATAATGCAAATAGGAGTTGTTTGACAAAATTGTGTTTTTCTTGCAGGTGAGTCAAATGATGTCTGCATTTCGCAAGGTGGTCGTTTCCCACCCTTCTCAATGGAAGGAAAACCTCCAAAAAAGGTTAACAAAGCACAAGATTTGACGCTTTGCCGAGTCTTCCGAAAGAAGACTTGCTGTGGTGTAGCCCAAACGCACCCGGCTTTGCTTTCTGTTAGGAGGCTGGCTTCAACAGGGGAAGGCAACCAGGAATGCTTGCAATTATGGGAACTTCTGGAGTGCTCGATCTGTGATCCACAAGTTGGTGTTCAACCTGGACCTCCTCTAATATGTGCCTCTTTCTGTGACAGAGTCTTCAAAGCTTGCTCTGATGCTTACTTCTCTGTCGATGCTAAAACACAGGTGAGCGGATGGTAGGGACCTAGAGATTTTTTTTTATTTTTTTGGCTGGTAATGTGTCGTAAACAGGTTTGGAGTATTAAATAACCGTGATAATTTTCATCATATGAGGTTCTTAAAAACGATTGTCTTAGTTGCACATAGATCATGGCACTGATTTTAGAAGGAAAAAGAAAAGGATATCTTATGACTAGTAAATTCCTTGGTTAAGTTATTAATTTAGTCTCTAAATGTTGAATATTATGTGTATTTGGTTCTTCAACTTAAAAAAAAAAAAAAAACAATGATGTCTCACAACTTTAGGTTATGCTTCTATTTAGTATCTATTATTAATACCATTAATACAATGTTAGTGCGATATACTAATAAATCTATCTAGTTATTTGGTACATCATTATAACTGTACCAAAATTTATCTAATGGTCATATCACGTTAATATTCCATTAAATAAACACAATGTTCAAAGTTGAGGACTAAATTTATACTTTTAATGTAAAACTTTTAAAGCATGGTGCCAGGTGAATTTTGTTGTTAGTTTCTGATTGGAACTTCATTAGAATTATGTTTATATGTTAATTTCAGCTTTCCAGATGCACTGTGTTTTTAACCAACATAATGAGAATTGAGATAGTAAAACATGAACTCGAACCCAAGACTACATATACTTCCTGATTAGATTTTATGGTTCAGGTTCTAGCACCATGCGGAGTGAATGACTTTGTGTGTGGCAGGGCTTCTCAATGGGTCTCGAATGGCACGGAGCTTTGCAGTACTGCAGGTTTTTCAGTTAAGATGTCAGATGAAGAAACCTCTTGTTATGGTAGTAAAACTAGACTAGACTCCATTGCTAGTTCGTGGAAGACTTCATCATCTCCAGTGTCGTCCCGAGGAACAGGGTACTTGGGTGTTTTAGAGGATTTCCAGCAATGGGTAAGAGAAATGAGTTTCGGGGAACAGGTTTCTTGGCTGATTGGTTCCATGGTGATTACGGCAGGCCTTCTATTTTCCAGGTTGGGGAATCTAAACATTTTAATTACATGGTGTTTTAGTTTCCGAGGCTTGAACATGTCGATGGCTATGCTTTAGGTATTAACTTCAATAAGATGGGACCTGTGGTTCAATGAGGAAGACTCAAAAGGTAGTTAGAAATAAAAAGTACTTGGCTTATGTTCTTAATTCTAATGAATACTCGATCAAATTAAATGTTTAAACTATGTTAGTGCTTGATGCGTATGAAGGACATTAGTGGGTTTTCAATCTTTTTATAAGTTCTGACTATTAGTTACTTGACACTACGGGATTGAATACTCAAGTAAAACAATAGCAACCAAATTCATAAAAGATAAGGGAAGGAGTTTAAGACTCAAAATGTTACAGTTCTTTGTTTTCATCTGTTCTATTCTTATAATGTCTATAATATGCAGCAAAAGGAAAAGTCATAACCAGCGCCAGAAATACGCTGCTATTCAACGAGCAACAAAGAAAATGGAAGCAAAGACGAGCCAGAATTCAATTGGTACTCAAGCAATCAGGAGAGGAAGTAGAAGATGACTGTCACCTTACATCTAGAGACAATATGTCTGGCCAATTTGTGAGTAAAACTATACCTCTTTTCTATGCATTTCAAAAAATCCCAAAATTTTTAACGTTTCTTCGCGTCGCTTCACCGTATTCTTCTTGTCTAGCTTATATTCATTAAGGTTCACTATTTGCAGAAAAATTGGACTCTGGTCTCCACCAAGTTCTGATGCTTCAAAGTAGCAGCCATGGTTGCTCTTCCATTAAAATGAAAGAGAGAAGATAAAAGGGGAAAAAAAAGTGAGTCATCTAGTTGTACAATGGTAGGAAGGATTGAAAATTGTGATAATTTCCATGGAATTGTGTATTTAAAATCATCTCTTGTCAAAATTCAGCCATATTCAGATTTTCTCTTTTTGTAGAGAGGGATTTTTTTAATCATAGAAGAATTTTGGGTGAGCCATAACAGTTTGTTGATGACTTGATGTATACTGATGAAGCAGCTTCATTAACTTGGTAAATTCTGTAATTTAGTTTTGAAATTTATTTGCTTGCTTTCTTCCCCTTGTGTTTCAATGGAGAATGGGTTGAGCTTTCAATGGTAAAACGAAGCCTCCAACCAACAAAATGTTATGAGAGTTGTTGGTGAAAAATCTTTGAATATTAGGGTTTATTCGTTGAAATATTGTTTCTCAGGCTAATCACGTGTGAGAGTGAAGATTTAAATTTTTGGGTTTTTAACGTGTCTTGTTCTCAATTAATTGAACCATGTTCAGATTGATTTGAAAATATTATTAGATGGCATTTTGAAAATAATTCTTAAGAAAATTAAGCTAAATGTTAATTAGATAATGTGGGTTCATTTAACATAAATATAATGGAAAAGTGATCGATCAATTGAATAAAATAAAATGTTTTTGGATAAAAAACGGTTAGTAATTGTTTTCAAAAATCAAGTATGATTCAAATAATTATTGATATTATTAATAATATATATGACTATTGTGGTAAGGTCGTATGGACCTATCAATACCATATCAATACTTTTATATTCTTAAAATATATTTCTAAATTCAATGTTCTTTATTATTACATTCTTGTTGACATATTAGTATTTCTATCTATCTCAAAGCGAGCATAGTTAAAGGAAGTGAATTCGATCCTTCACCTCATATTGTACTAAAAAAATATTTTTACCTGTCTATAGACTTAACATTGACATTTTCACATTATCACAAAATAATAATAATAATAATAATAATAATAATAAAATATAAAAATATAATCAAAATAACGATAATATGAACATAATATAAATATAGATAATTTTTATCTTATTTAAAAAATATATAATGTTCATTTGTTAATTTAAATATTTGTCATGAATTTTTTATTTTTATAATTTTTCAAAATATCTATAAGATATTTTATCGATATTTCAAATATCAGAAAATTGAGACCTCTTCATTTCTTAAAAAAAAAAAAGAAATAATGATAAAATAATAATAATAATAAATTGAGACCTCTTCAAAATCCAAAAAAAGGAAGAAAAAAAAACACTATGAACCAATGACTTTATAATCATAACATTATAAATGAACTCAAATCACTTTATAATCACCATGGAAGAAGCAATCTCTTTCAAGTCATTTCAAAAGAACTATGAACCATTGCCTTCCATATTTCTACACACAACTTCTGCACTTCAATTAGCAAAGCCATTGGAGAATCCACTGAAACCTACCTACTGTTCGGATACCGGGATAGGGGCCTAACACGGTTTTTACAGGTTCTATCGGTAGGCCTCCGGCGTGGTCATAGCAAGCCTGAAAACTATGGAGTGCAGAGCACAAACAACTCATTGTCTCCAAAACGACTAGAGCTTGGTTTCGTCTCTCGCTATCGAAAAGGAACTCTCAACTAGTCAACCTCTCCCAATTTTGGGAGGCTGCTCAAGGAAAGATAGAGAGAACATTCAACACAATACTCTAACAAGCTCGATTCAGCAATGCAACCGAAAGTAAAAGCAAGTGTAGGTGAAGATATTCGGTACCTTCTTAAGAATTACTCTTGAACCACTTCCTGATGCGTTCTGATCAACAGGTTTCAATATCTCGAAAGAACAAACTAGAGATTCGTCGACGCTCAATAGAGCACCCGCATTGTCAAACTCTCCGCCGTAGTTCGGAGCAGAAAATATGGTGACTAACCTTCTTTTGGCAAAAAATTCATATCCATCCTCCACCACCTGTGGAAGGAGATCAGAAAAATACAGTTGTATAAGAAGGGCAAAGCACATTTGAGAGAGCAGTAACATTCGAAACCGTTCCATTTTTCTCTTCGATGCAACGAAGTAAAAAACATGGTATATAAGACTGTCATACACACCGCTGCATTTGTATCATAGGCAATTTCCAGGGCGTGCTAACGATATTACCGATGGCAATTCAAAAGCAAAATTTCATATGGAAAGTTAGTGTTAAACTTCATGGAAAAAGTATGTTTACCTGATGACCGCGACAAATGAGATCAAGGTCATTCTTATCTAAGAATTCAACCACTTGATCTGGTCCGAAAGTGCACGAAACACCTCGATCACTGTCTGCCCAGCCCTTAATACTAGGATCAGGATCGGACCAAAGCAGATCACAGAGAAGACCATTGTCGGGAATCTCAGTAGGCCTCGCAAGTTCCTTAATCTGATCCAAATTATGCAAATCTGGAGATAGTCCTCCATGCATACAAAGTATCTTATCGTCGATAAGTCCAGCCACGGGCATGCAGTTGAAACAATCTGTAAATATTTTCCAAAGCCTAACATTAAACCGCCTTTTACATTCGTCATAGAAACCATAGATTCGGTTGATCTTCGCATCCTCATGGTTCCCCCTCAGGAGAAATACTTTATCCGGGTGTCTTATTTTATACGCCAAAAGTAAACATATCGTTTCCAAACTTTGCTTCCCTCGATCAACATAATCCCCGAGAAAGAGATAATTTGCGGAGGGAGGGTACCCACCATATTCAAATAGTCTGAGAAGATCTTTGTATTGACCATGTATATCACCTGTAAGAAGCCAGCAGAACCCAAACATTTATGTCAAAGTCATAATTCAACAGAATTGGATGCTTTTTATTTATTATTTCAAGCTCATTCCCTAGGCCTAGTTCTAGTTCATGAAAGTACGCTACAATATCAAACAAAAAGGAGAAATTGTATCAAAAGACCAGCATTTGGGACACAAAAAAGCTTGATTCATCTAGCAAATACCTAAGGAAATGTACGGGTTCGATTTCGAACTTATGTTTTCTAACTTTCGAAAGTCACCGAACAATACATTAACCTAGCAAATCACAATCTTACATACCAAACTTAGACTACACAAACTTACGTTCGTTATAACTCATTACTCTGCAAAATACATACATATGCTACACAACTCTAAATTTTGTCTCCAGGTTACACCACTTCAGATTTCTGAACTCCGAGCTACACAAACTAAGACTAATCAAGACTACGAGCCAAGCATCCGAACAACAATTTATGCTACACGTCACCATAGCCTTTGCTAAGATCGCAAACGTTCGTACCCGCAAATGCAAGAAATTTTATTGTCCAGATTTCCTAACTCTAGGCTACGCAGTTCATATTTCCCAACTCTAAGCTACACAAACTCAGACTTATCAGAACTACAAGCCGAACATCAAAACAAAAATTTAAGCTACAATTCACCATAACATTTGCCAAGATTGTCCCAAAAACCATTAGAAAATATTCGCATCCAGATTTCCTAATTCTAGGCTACACAAACTAAGACCTACAAAAACTACGAGCCAAACATCAAAACAACAATTTAAGCTACAATTCACCATACCCTAGGCCAAGATTTGCCCAAAACAGCATTAGAAAACAGAAAAAATCCACAGATGAAAGAAACAGAAGAAGAAAGAGAATGAAGACTGACCACAGATGCGAATAGGAGCATTCACGCGGAGGAGATTTGGTTGGGAGAGGAAGATTTGCCTGGCGTTGACACAGAGATGGCGGATTTCAGCCTCCGAAAGCTGAACCTGTTTTCCCCCTCTCCCTTCCAATAGCCTCCTTATTATGTCATCCAAAACCCCCTTTTCCATTCCCTCCATTGTCATCATCATCCTCCTCCAATTCTTCCAAGATTCACACCAGAATATCAACTTCTCTCACCTAAAACTTGCCCTAATGCCTCAATTCCCCCTGCTCGAAGAAGGGAATTGGCTCTTCAGAGAAGGGAAAATCAGTTCTGGCTGTTCCAAGTTCAGGAGAAATCAAAAGGGCATGTTCAAAATTGGAGAAAAGTAAACACCCAACTCTTCAAAATAGGCAGAGAATCAAATCAAAGTTGATACGATGAATTCAGACAATAAAACAAGAAGAAGAAGAAGAAGAAGAAGAAGAAGAAGAAGAAGAAGCAGCAGCAGAACAAAGGGGGAAGAAAAACCCTCCCCCAACAACTTTTCAGATAGAAGAACGGGAAAGAGAAAGATGGTCAACACAGAGAAGCCAAGAAACAAACCAATTACACGTAATGATTAGAATTCACAAAATCTCGGGGAAGAAAACCAACAAGAGAGAGAAAGAGAGATTGTTATTTACAGAGAAATCTGAGAACATCAAACTCTGAAGCTGAATCCATATTTGGGGGATAAGGGATTTTCTTCCAATCTTTCGTTTCTTCTGGTTGAAATCTTCAAACGAGCGCTGACCGGTGCAGGATAGCAAAGCAGCGCACTTTAGGAGGTTTTCGAAATGGAATTGTTCTGTTCTTCTGAATTGGTTTCCATTTTTAACAATTTACAAAGTATTTCTCTTGGCAATTGATGTTCATACTAATCCCATTCTCTAAAATTAATTTGATTTTCTCTTGATTTTGGAAAGATTCAAACTGATGAAAGAATTGAACTTGGAATGGGAGATGGTCATAATTTTTGCTTCTTCCTCTTAGTCTTGTATATAAATCTTGAGATAAAAGCTTAGTTGGATTAAATTTTATAATTCTTGTTTCAAAATTTTTTGTTTTATATAATAAGACCATGATTTTTAAGTTGAAATACATCTTTGACAAAACGGGAGTTGACTTCATTTGATAATCTCATGTTATTGAATTGTTCTAAAATAATAAGTTATCAAAGTTGTTTTTACCACTACTCTAGTTACGGATTTTTGGTCACTAAATAATCTCAAAGATATTGTTTTAGAACACCAACTTTGATAGTGACGTAAATTTGTTATAGGTACTCGTTTGGGAACACATATATGAGTCCCAACTCGATCATTAGAGGGACAAAGTGAGACTAATATAATCACCTGTCATCGATTTGAAAGATAGCTCAACTCGACTCCCATATGAGAAAGGGAGTTATCCCAGTGAGAAATCTGTTGACTCCACCTTTGAGAAGGCGAATGGAACTAGCGAAAAATCTTTTAACAACAGAGGCATCAGAGTGGCAAGGCTACACTTCTCATGGAGTCTCACCTTTCTATATGTACATGCAATCTCTAAGCAACCTAACTATACTCGGTTCAACATAAGCTCAAATTAAGTATTAACTTAAACTTCAAAGTGTACATCACTGGGCACCACATCGGTGTAAGGTTCTATTAGTTAGTCATTAACTAGTCTCATTCATAGATCATTTCGACTCGCTAGCTGGCGTGACACCTTGTCCAGAATTCTACATCAATAAAAGTGATTAGGTATTTATGTCTCACCTTACGAATTGCAAATTTGAACAAAATGAAAAGATCTTCAAGATCATAATCAATGTAATAATTAAATTGTATGCATAACATATAATTGAAATTTTCATTCAAATAGAACCAAAGTTAGCTTACATTTATTTATATATATATATATATATATATATATATATATATATATATAATAGCTTCGTCCATATAACTTATATTAAAATATAAGTTTCTAAATGCTCTTTTACCTTTAAATTAAAGTTAGCTGGTTGTCGAATTAGTATATTTAAAGTTAGTTGGTCGTCGAATTAGTATGTGAAGAGAGAAGAATGTCAAAAGATAACCTTTTTTTTTTTGTATTAGATGTGATTTTTTTTAGTACACAATATACATGGACGAGTGTTCAAACACACAATTTTTTGGTCGAAAATACATATCTTATTTTTAACCAGTTGAGCTACGCTGAGATTAGTTTGGATATGATTTTTTCTCATTAGCTTGGACCACTATCACAATAAGAAACGTTGAAGACGTGGGGTAATCATACAAGACTTTTGCCACTAATTACATTAATAGTGTATTGGACCTAGTTATCATATTAGAAACTTCTCTAGTCAAGAGGGTATCAAACACAATGATAATTGTGGCAACATTGAGCCCACATCTATACTAAGGCTATACAAATTGCAAGATCCTTGGTTTGCAGGTGTATTATTTGGCTCAAGCACGTTCGGGCAATCAACTTATCTTAGCTTATTTCTATGTTAAAATAATGTGTCACTTTCAAAGTCAAAGAGTGGTCACGAGAAGTGTACTGAAGTAATTGGCTCAACCATAGTGATCATTATAAACTAGTAAATAACAAATACGTTAACTTATCTAAAAAAATAAAAATAATAAATAAACTCTTTTAATTAACTGTAATTCATAACAAAGTTTTAAAAGTAATAAAAAAATCATTGGAGAAAGTCGATTCTCATTGGAAGATTCTTTCAACACATCTTGATTCTTTGATTAAGAAATAAGATATGCACAAGATTATATTCTTCTAAGGTCAAAAGATAAGAAGCAGGGAAGAAAAGTGATATATATATATATATATATATATAAAGAAAAATAAAATAAAATAAATAGATCAATATTTTTTTTCTTTTTCTTTCTTTTCCTTTGCCAAATTGGGAAAAACCGCGTATTTTGAACAATTCCCTTTCTTTTATTTATTTTTTTGGAGTCCTTTGGAATCCCTAAGGAAAAGAGAAAATGTTGGGCTCAATCATCCAAGGCATGCCCACTAAGAAATAATGAACAAATCATAAATGCCACGTGTGCTTTGACAAATGGCTGCCACCATTTTTTTTTTCAAAATAATATTTGTTTTCCTATTTCTAGCCATCTAAATTTCTAGAAGATGTCAACTAAATTTTTTACAAGACCAAATACAAATGTTTATTTGTAACTTTTCTCAAAAATAAAAATAAAAGTAAATAATAAAGTTAGGTTAAATTATTAGTTTAGTGGATGAACTTTGATGGTTGTGTTTGTTTAATGTCTAAACTTTTTCTTAGTTCAACAATACGTGGATTGAAGATTTGAACCTTCAACCTTTGATCAAAGATATATATCTTAATAAGATGAGTTATGAGTTATGAGTTATGTTCACGTTAATTGAATATGTTTCAATTGTATCTTTGAACTTTCAATTGTAATTTCATTTATAATATGTGTTCTTATATTACTGGAAAACATGATAAAAGAAAATAAAAAAATTTATCGGTTAAGCCGCGTAATTAGTAAGAATCAACTTATAGATTAAAGTGTAAGGACGTAAGCGGTTAATTATATCCTTCTAAATGCTGCTTTAGCGTTTTTTATGATCAAATTACTTTAGTTTTAATAGTAATGTTTGAATTAACATTTCATTTTTATTTAAGAGATTAATTCTTTTCAATTCAGTAAATAAATAAATTTGTTAGGCCGATCATTTTTACCGGTCAAACCAACTAAAATAATGACTCAACTAGTTAACATCCGTTCAAATGTTTGAATTAATGTTTTAACCTAATATTTATAAATTTTTATTTTAAAAAATCAAAAATTCAAATTAAGTGAATGAGAAGGTATACCTATATACACCAATTTGCCTTCTTAATTACATGCAGTCTTCTGTCAAAAAAAAAAAAAAAAAAAGTTTACATGCAGTCTGGCCCAAGCCCAAAGCGAACAAACTCGATCCACATAAGAGGCCCATGAAGACTAAGTGGGCCTTCTTTTTCTTTAATGAAAAAGCAAAGCCCATAAATTGGTAATTGAACCTTAAAGAAAAAGAAAAAAAAGATATGTATGGGTAACTAAGCATTTATTTTTGAAAGGTTGCTCACTTTCATTTTCGGTTTTTTTTTTCTCTCTTTGTGAGAACTATATAATTTGGTGCATCTTAGAAAGAAAGAAACTTGTTGTTATTAAGAAAAAAAAAACTAATGAAAAAAAAGAATAACTTTTAAAATTTTAGGAAGTCAGCCTGTAAGGATCTTATTTAGTTGAAAATATCTATTGAAATAAGAAATTATTAAATAAATTCAATACAATTGAAACATTGTTGTACGATACAGTTCGATATGACTTGTAATTTACAAATTGATATATATACTGTAAAATTTACTATTGACCCATTAAAATATCAATTCAATTCTCTGCAATACGTGGCAAGGCATATATGCAAGTAAACAACGAGTGATATCATGTGTAAATTTCATTGAATATTTTTCTAATGCAATACGACTCATGTTTCTATTGACATATGTGCATTGATCATCTTATCAAAACTTAAGAATTCAATATCAATTCAATTTACCGATAAGAGTCACATTCTCCAAATAACATTGAATAATTTTGACACTATCTGATTGTGCTTGTACCATAAATAATTCAACAAATAATTAGACTCGTTCGATTTCTGAAGACCGCGTCGTATCCGAAGGTGGTAGAAGAAGATCCTCATGTAGCAATGAGTACTCCTCTTTGGATGATTGGGGCCCATTCATGTAAATGGCATAAATTACCAATTGCATGGCTCCTAGAAGGAATCCAATCAAATTGGTCACCTACAAAGATAGAAATGTTATCGTTATGGCAAGAAATTTTAACTAAATTTTCAATTTCATTGAATTCTATTAATACTTATGGGTTACCTCTCAAAATAAATAAGTTACGGGAGGAATAGTTTATACCTATTATAAACCATTGTTAGGTCCTTATCTTTTAGGATCCTTAACAAACTCAACTTTAAATTAAAGAAGTCAAATATTAATATGCACGTCTCAAAATCAAGCTTGAAAATTGCTAGCAAAAGTATAAAGTCTAAGTTTCATTAAATTTCGAATCTGTCAAATCGAGCATAGCTCAGTAATTGACGTATATCTCTGACCAAGAAGTTATGAATTGAATCCTCCCCTCTCAAGTCAACTTTTTGACTTACTTAGCTAATAAAACACGAGCTTATAAAGTTTGACTCTATAACTATCTTTTTGTTGTGGTTAGTTTGGTACCGATGTACGAGATTAAGAAATGGACTATAACAATATCGATTAAAGTTATGAAATATAATATTAATGTTTAAATACTATTTTGATTCCTATATTTTTGTCTTTGGTTAGGTTCATGCACTTTCAAAACATTCATTTTAGTAACTATACTTCCAATTATATTTTTGTTCATTTTAGCTCGTGTACTTTCAAAACATTTATTTTATTAATGTACTTTCAACTTTTATTTAATTGTAGAACCTCTATTTTCAAAACATTTCTTTTAGTCTATGTAATTTTAAAAAGGTGATCATTTTTCTCCCTATATGAAAATTTAACATAAATTTTATACATAATGAAAATCTTTTAATATAAATTGATGGCTACATTTCAAGAAATTTTTTGAATGAATTGTCATGCTATAATTGTAATCAAAATAAATCAACAAAAATTAAAATTAAAGGATCAAAAGGGTCAATTTTTAAAAATAAATTACCAAAATAGCTATTTCGAAGGTACGATTGGGTTTGTAAGGTGATTGCAAACAAAGTCTGGCTAGGAAAGGGAATGATCATGGGTATATAAGAGAGGACAATTATCTCCATTGATATGAGACCTTTTGGGTGGAACCAAAAGCAAAACCGTGACGGTTATACCATAAAATAAACATTTTGAAAGTATAACGAGCCTAAAATTGACATTTTGAAAATATAGAGACCAAAATAAAATAAAATCGAAAGTACATAAACAAAAATAGTATTTAAACAAAGCAGACATACTAATTAGGTGTGTATTTAACATATTTTGGTGAGGAATAAAAAGAATTGAGTAGAATATATATATATATATATATATATATATATATATATATATATGAATATGAAAATTAAAGAACTTACTCCAATGAAGGGATCTTTGACAAGCACAGCATAGAAAGCCCAAACTCCAGAATTTACAAACATGCAAAAAGTAAGAAGGAAAGGCATATACTCCACACTTTTACTTCTCACCACTTTTTTCTGCATAGTTAATAATAATAATAATAATAATAATAATAATAATGTAAATTCACAATGATAATTTTACTAGCTTGAAAAACTAATAATATGACGGTGAAATCGATCTTAATTTCGAGATCGAAAATATATAATCAGGTAGTAGAAATATGAATGGGTTATAGAGAGGAAGAAATTGTCTCGATCTTGCCTTCTAGAATTATTTCTAGAGGTCTAGAAGATGACTGGTAAAATGTTAAAAGGTAATTATATTGACGTTTGAAATCACTGTTTATGAATTTATAATTAATTGATTCTTAGTTTGAAGGAGTATTTTTCCCACGGCATGGAATATAAAATCCTAAATTTTGATAGAGTAAGAAAGTTTTAGTACTAACCGCTATTCCGAGAGGTGAACCACAATTCATGATATTAAGAGCAGCACAAATGAATCCAATGACATTGATTCGAGAATTTCCATGTAACATCAAATACGATGTCAAGATTGTTCCTCCCACAAATCCTACATCAAAAATCGCCACTAGGATTGTAGTCCTAACCTACAAGTATACATGCATAGCGCGTATATATATTTAGTATCTTATCAAATAACCAAAAATAAATATAACAACAACAAATCAATACTAATCATGATCAATTATAATAATATAGATGACATCTACAAAAACAATTATAATAATTATATATAAGCTTAAGAAAACTAAAGTTAATTTTCTTCCTTAGTTTTTTTTATTTTTTAGCTGAATTTCAAAAACAAAATTATACTTTTAAAAATGATATATATTTTTAGTTTTCAAACATTCAAATATGTCAAAAGAGATACTTAGTATAAGGGAGGTTCAAAATCACGTTAAAGCCATCAAAGTAATGTAACTCATAACAACAAAGATCATACATTGACGCTAAATAATGAAGGAAAGTATAGCAAATAAAATTAGTTTAGGGACGTCATCAAAACCATATATCCAAACCGTAAAAGTAACGACAAGGATCGAGTATCGACGAGTGACAACATACTCTCATGTTTGGAGGTGAAAATAGAAGGAAAATGGAGAGGTAAAAAATTTGAAAGGTAATTCCAAAGATATTGACAGTGACAATGAGAAATCCATCAGGCTTTATAAATCCATAATATGCCCAAAGAGAAGTAGTGAGAAAAGTGGAAATATAAGGAAGACTGTCAAATTCCTCTGTTGATTTTTTCTTCAACACTCTCCAAAATGTCTTCCTGCATAACATTAAAAACACATCACCCAATTATTCATTAATTTATATTTCTCAAAATAGATCCACAAAAGAAATAAAAATAATAATAATAATTAATTTTTTATCTTGCTCTAATTTGCACAAGTTTTTTTTTTTAATTTTTTTACACGTTTGATATAGATTTTCGATTGGATGTTTGTTTAAGTTTTTGAACTCTAATACCATATTATTTCATCTCAAAATCAATTGGCAATGAGATGAGCAGTCCACTTACTTACATTATAAATTTTTGTTCGTTGTCTTTTAACAATAATGTTTTGTTTTTCAAATTTGATTTCTAAAATTAAAAAGAAACTATCTTTTGTAGGTTTTAAAATCTTATTAAAATATTGGTACGAAAAAATTATATAGTTAAGAAATTGTAGTCAGGTAAACCAGCTTATTTTTTAAAACCAAAACCAAACTATGTTACACATTTTCGAGGTTTGTTTTTCATTCTTTTAAGAACACCCGAGAAGTTTAGCGGTATTTGAAAAGCAATCCAATATTTAAAAGAAGATTATGTTCAACAAAGTGTAGATTAGAAAAAGGTTGGTTCATAAGGTTAACATTATTAAAGAAAAATTGAAAACAAAATCAACGTGAAATAAGAGTTGAAATTTTGACAAAAACTTACAAGGGAGAAAGGAAGAACAACGCAGAGAAGATATTCCCTGAAAATGAAAAGGAAAATATAATTTAATCCACTGTTAAAATGCATATAAAAATTAAGAAAATAATATAATGAAGAAATAGATGCAAAATAAATGTGGTTTTTTTTTTTTACCTATCACTCCAACAAAGAAACTAAGAGTTTCCATATTGTTCTTGAAAGAGAGAGATATTCAAAAGAAGATCAATACTCTTTTTTTTTTTTTTTGACAGAAGATCAATACTCTTTATATAGCTTTGAATGTGATGAAAGCATTGAATATTATTTGATTTCGAATTTAATTTGTATGACAAATTAGGATATTATTTAATTTCTATGGCAGTGCCAACTCAATCCTTACAAAATACCACTAAATTTAAGGGAGAGAGATATTTGAATTGGGATCTTTTAATAATATTTTTAGAAAAATGATAGTTCATATTGATATCTCCTCCGAGTTATAAATGTAGAGGTTGGTGAAAATATATATATAGAGATATTGAAATGAGTTACAAATTATTGACATTAATATGATGTGTTGTATTTTACAAGGGATTAGAGTTAATTAAGAGGGAACGTATTCAAATCTCATGATGGCCACCTAACTTAGGAATTAGTAATTCTTAGAGGTGCGTGTAAACTGGCTCGGACACTCACAAATATCAACAAAAAAAAATATTAGTGATATTTTATTGATACTTTGACCATATATACACTATATACAAATATCAATTCACTTAAATGTCGATAAACATATAGAAATGTCGACAACAAATAAATATTTTATCATTTTTAAATAAATTAAAAAAAGTTTGGTATTATTCTTATGTCTATATTAATGATATTTTGTTGATTTTTTTTAAAATACTGTAAAAATATGAATTCACCACTCATATCAAATGGAATCCATGAATAAAAAATAAATAAATAAATAAATCCTTGAGAGGAAGCTCACCACTGAATATTTGATAACTCATTATTATTTTAAAAAGGTTATATTTTTGTATTTCTCCCTCTGAGTTATCAAACATTATCCTGAAATGAGAGACCCATGTGAATTCTCTTATCAATTTTAAAAATCTTCAACTTTTTTATCGAATAAATGCTCGACCTCACTGGGAAGTTCAATGAATCCATGTGAAGAGAGAAAAAAAAAAAAAGAAAGAAATTACACGTAATGATTTAGAATTCACATAATCTAACAAGAGAGTTATTTAGAGAGAAATCTGAGAGCATCAAACTGCTGAATCCATATTTGGGGGATAAGGAATTTTCTTCCAGTCTTTCGTTTCTTCTGGTTCCAATCAACTTGCCCATGGCTTCGTTATAGGTAGCTTCACAACTTGTCACGTAAGTGGATCAGTTGCTTTGAAAATACATGTTTGAGTCTCAGTTCGATCATTAGAGCGGCAAGATAGGACTAGTAGAATCACTTGTCGATTTGATAAAGATAGTTCAGCTCAACCCCTATCTAAGAAAGGGAGATACCACCACCGAGAAATTCGTTAACTCCACCCTTGAGAAGGCGAACGAAAAATCTTTTAACACCAGATATAGACATTATAGTGGTAGCTAAGGCTATACTTCACAAAGCTCCTCTATAAAAATCAGAGTCTCACCGTTAAGCAGCCTAACTAAACTCAGTTTGACACAAACTCAAACTAATTATTAACTTCGTCGGGTAGCGCACCAATGCATGATTCTATTAGCATGTCATCAACTATTCTTGTTTCGTCATTCGTAGATCATTTTGACTCCCTAATTGACGTGACACCTCGTCTAGAATTCTACCTAAATAAAGTGATTAGGTATTTATGTCTCGAACTAAATGAAAAGATGTTCTTGATTTGGTTTCTAATCAATGTAATAGTTAAATTGTATCATAACATATGATTGAAAATTTCATTCAAATAGAAATAAAGTTTTTTCAATTTATGCTATTGATCGTGGTCTTATTCCTATTTGGGTGGAGATATACTATGTTCCATTTGAGATTTGACGAGAATGTTATACCTACTTATATTAAAATATAAGTTTTTAAAATGAATATCATGTACCTTTAAATTAAAGTAATTCATTGGTGATCGAAACATGATTTGAATATTCGAATTAGTATGTAGAGAGAAAAGAAAGTAAAAAAGAGAAAACAACTCTGTTTTTTGTATTGTGTATGATTTTTTTTAATACAATATGTATGGGTGAGAATTCGAACATACGACTTTTTGGTCGAAAATACATATCTTAACTAGTTGAAATGTGTTAAGATTAGTTTGGATATAATCTTTTTTTTTTCTTCATTAAGCTTGGACCACTACCATTATAGGAGGCATCAAAGACGTGGCATAATTATTCGAGACTTTTCCCACTAATTATATTAATAGTGTATTAGACCCAATTATCATATTAGAAACTTCTTTTAGCTATTCAAACAAGAGGTATCAAACACAATGATGATCGTGGAAACATTGAGTCCACGTCTAGGCTGAGGCTATACAAATTACACGATGTTAATATCTTGCAAGTATATTATTTTGGCTCAAACACATCCGGACAATCCACTTAGCTTATTTTGATGTCAAAATAATGTGTCGCCTTCAAAGTCACGTAATGGTCACAAAAAGTACTGAAATAATTGTATATATGGTCAAGTCAAATACTTTATGGAAGATGAAATAAAAAAGGTCTAACCTTTTAAACTAGTAAATCAGAAACACGTTAACTTAGGATCTATAGAAAAAACATATACTCTTCTAATTAACTATAATTCATAACAAGGTTTTAAAAGTCAAAATAAATCGTGGTAGAAACTCGATTATTGTTAGACTTAGAAGATTCTTCGACCCATCTTAATTCTTTGAATTTAAGAATATATATATATAAAAGAAATAGAAGCAATAGATCAATATTTTTCTCCTTTTTTTCTTTCTTTGCCAAATTGGGAAAACCGCGCATTTTGAACAGCTCCCTTTCTTTTAATGAATCTTTTTTTTTTAATGAAGATGTCCTTTTTATTTTTATTTATTTTATTTTCATTTTCATTTTCATTTTCATTTTCTTTAGTCCTTTTTAATCCCTAAGGAAAAGAGAAAATGTTGGGCTCAATCATCCAAAGTCATGCCCAACAAGAAATAATGGACAAATCATAAATGCCACGTGAGGGTTGATAAATGGCTGCCACTTTTTTAATTCAAAATAATATTTGTTTTTCTCTTTCTAGCCATCTAAATTTCTAGAAGATTTCAACTAAATTTTTGCACAAGACCAAATACAAAGGTCTGTTTTGTAACTTTTCTGAAAAAAAATTAAAATAAAATAAGTTTAGGTTAAATCATTAGTTAAGTGGATGAACTTGATATGGTTGTGTTTGGTTAATGTCTAAACTTTTTTTTAAATTCAATAATATGTTAGGATAGAGATTTGAATCTCTTATCGTTTAATCGAAGATATATACCTTAATCAATTGAGTAGTTGAAAATATTTCAATTAAATCTTTCATTTCATTTATAATATGTGTGTTCTTATCATCATTAACGAAATATTGACATGATAAATAAATGGTAAAAAAAAGCAGACAACTAAATAACTGAACAAAATACACAGTGATACAATTTATAATAAAAAAATTATTATAATATGTTTATTTCTTTTTTCTTTGTACTTGATAGAAGAAAGTAGTCAATAGGGGTTTTTTTTTCACCGTTGCAATATTATTGGATTTCAAGCATCAATCGATAAAAGAAAATAAAAAATTTACCGTTTAAGCCACGTAATTAGTAAAAATCAGCTTATAGATTAAAGTGTTAAGACATGAGCTGTTAATACCCTTTTAAGTGTTGGTTTAGCTTTTTTTTTTAACCAAATTACTTTAGTTTTAATAGTAAAGATTTTGAATTAGCATATTTAAGACTTAAGAGATTGATTCTTTTCGACTCAATGCAATAAATAATTTTGTTGGGCTAATATTTTTGCTCCCACTAAAATAATGATTCAACTAGTTCAAGCATCACTTAATCTTATTTATAAGTGAAATGTTTGAATCGTGGCCTGTATACTTGTAATAATTTAATCTAATATATATTATATATATATAATTTTATTTTTAAAAAATCCAAAATTGAAAGTAAGTGAATGAGAAGATATGCCAAAGCAGCATATATCAGTGGTAATTGGTATATATTTCTGACCAAGAAGTTATGAGTTTGATCCGTGCTAAAAAAACACAACAAAATGAATTGAGAAGATATATACACCCATTTTTCTTCTTAATTATATGCAGTGTGGCCCAAGCCCAAGCGAACAAACTGGATCCACATAAAAGGCCCAGTGAAGACTAAGTGGGCCTTATTTTTATCTAATGAAAAAGCAAAGCCCATAAATTGGTAACTAAACCTTAAAAAGAAGGAAAAAAGATTATTTATATATATTATATATAGGGGTAACTAAGCATTTATTTTTGAAAGGTTGTTCACTCTCATTTTCAGTTCTTTTCTCTTTATGAGAACTATATAATTTGGTGCATCTTAGAAAGAAAGAAACATTAGTTGTTGTTAGGAAAGAAAAAAAAAAAGGAAAAAGAATAACCTTTAAAATTTGAGAGATTCGACACACAAAAAATCTTATTTAGTTGAAAAATATCCATTGGAACGAGAAATTATTGAATAAGGTCAATACAATTGAAATATTATTGTATGATATTGGTTCAATATGACTTGTATTTTATAAATTTATAGATATATTGTAAAGCTCACTATCCACCAACTAACACTTTTTTAAAAAAATGTTTGTAAAAAAAAAACTTTTTTAAAAAAATTAATATCAATTCAATATTCTACAATATGTGGTATATACGCAAGTAAACAACGAGTGATATCGTGTCAACTTCATTGAATATTTTCCTAATGCAGTGTGACAGATGCTTCTATTAACATATATGTATTGTCCTCATCAAAATTTAGAAATTTAATATCAATTCAATCTACCGATAACAGTCACATTGTCTGAATCATTGAATAATTTTGATACTATCTAGTTGTACTTTTACCGTGAATAATTCAACAAATAATTAGACTTGAAGAGTGCGTCGTATTGGAAGGTGGTGGAAGAAGGTCCTCGTGTAGCAATGAATGGTCCTCTTTGGATGATCGAGACCCATTCATATAAATGGCATAGATTATCAATTGCATGGTTCCTAGGAGGAATCCAATCAAATTTGTAACCTAAAAAAAAAAAATAAAAAGAGATATTTTATTGATTATACGAAGAAATTTTAACTGTAAATTTTCGATTTCATTAAATTAAACCTTGAGTTTGAGAAGTCAAAAATGAATGTGCTCGAAATCAAGCTAGAAAATTACTTGCAAAAGTTTAAAGTTTAACTTCAATAAATTTCAAATCTAAAAATCAACTTTGACGACTCACTAATTAGCTAATAAAATAGAGCTTATAAAGTTTGACTCTATTACTATCTTTTTGTTGTCGGTAATTTCGTACCAACGTACGATATTAACGAAATGGACTAGAACAAGTATCGATAAAATCATCAATATAACTCGTCCTTAAAGTTAAAAATATTATATTAAGATTTAAATATTATTTTGGTCATATATTTTCGATTTTAATATAAATTTTATATACAATGGAAATTCTCTGATACAAATTTATGGCTACATTTCAAGAATTTTTTTTTAATGAATTGTCATGCTAAAATTGTGATCAAAATAAATGAGATAAAAATTATAATTAATGGACCAAAATGACCCCTTTTTAAAAATAAATTATCAAAATACACGTTTTGAAAGTATAAAAACCAAAATTAACTCGAAAATATAGGGATAAAAATAGGTATATTTTGCATATTTTGGTGAGGAATATATGTATAAAAAGAAGTTAAATAATTATGAAGAAAAGAACTTACTCCAATGAAGGGATCTTTGACAAGCACAGCATAGAAAGTCCAAACTCCAGAATTTACAAATATGCAAAACGTCAGATGGAAAGGCATATACTCCACACTTTTACTTCTCACCACTTTTTTCTGCATAATTAATAATAATAATAATAATAATAATGTAAATTCACAATGATAATTTAGGCATAAAACTTTACTAGCTTGAAAAACTAATAATATAAGGGTAAGATCGAAAATATATAATCAGGTAGTAGAGGTATGAACGGGTTGTTAGAGAGGAAGAAATTGTCTCGATCTTGTCTTCTAGAATTATTTCTAGAGGTCTAGAAGATGATTGGTAAAATATTAAGGTTATTGTATCGATGTTTGAAATCACTGTTTATAAATTTATAATTTATAATTGATTCTTAGTTTGAAGGAGTTCTTTTCCTCCTTTTTTTTTTATAAAAATGTCATGAATCCTAAATTTTGATGGAGTAAGAAAGTTTTAGTACTAACCGTTATTCCAAGAGGTGAACCACAATTCATGATATTAAGAACAGCACAAATGAATCCAATGATATTGATTTGAGCATTCCCGTGTAACAACAAATACGATGTCAAGATTGTTCCTCCCACAAATCCTACATCAAAAATCGCCACTAGAGTCGTTGTCCTAACCTACAAGCATACATGCACAACATAGATTTAATATTTTGTCAAACAAAAAAAAAACAATAACAACAAAGAGCAGGCATTGACGCGAAACTAATGAAGGAAAGTATAGCAAATAAAAATGTAGGGACGTCATCAAAACTAACATCCAAACCGTAAAAGTAACGACGATGATCGAGTGACGAGGACATACTCTCATGTTTGGAGGTGAAAATAGAAGGAAAATGGTGAGGTAAAAAATTTGGAGTGAAATTCCAAAGATATTGACAGTGACAATAAGAAATCCATCAGGCTTTATAAGGCCATAATATGCCCAAAGAGAAGCAGTGAGGAAAGTGGAAATATAAGGAAGACTGTCAAATTCCTCTGTTGATTTTTTCTTCAACACTCTCCAAAATGTCTTCCTGCACAACATTATAAAAATATCACCCAATTATTCATTAATTTATATTTCTCAAAATGGATCCCAAAAAATAAAAATTATTTATTTTTTCATCTTGCTTTGAATTATTTTTCTATTTTCTGTTTCATATCTGATAGTTGTTTGTAATCCACAGACCATTCATACTGACGGTCCAAATTTCTTCAAATATGTCCTAGAATTGATCATTCGAGACATTGGGCAAAATTCATATTGGGAAATAATATGATCCATGGGTTCCTTTATTGGAACTATGTTGCTATTTATTTTTCTTACGAATTGTTTTTAACTTGTTTGATAATGTTTTGTTTTTCAAATTTTGTATTGAATTACTCATTGTTTTGTTCTCCACCATGAGGCCAAATTTCAAAAATAAATGTGTCGTGTGAGCATCAAATTTATGAAAAAGAAAAAATCTATGTTTTTTAGATTTTAAATATACTTAAGAAGTATATAAACAAACTTATTTTTTAGAAGTAAAACCAAAACCAAATTAAGTTTTTTTTTTTCTTTTTTAGGTTTGTTTTTCATTTTCTAAAAGTACTCTTAAAATTTTAGCTAAATTTTAAAAACAATCTAACACAGAACTTAAACACAGGTAGATTTTAAAAAGAAAAAAATATATAGTTGGTCTAGAAGATTAACTTTTTAAACCAAAAATATAAATTATAAAACAAAATCAATATAAAATTATAAGAGTTGAATTAATCTTATTGTGGTATTGATATTTTGTCAAAAACTTACATGGGAGAAAGGAAGAACAACACAGAGATGATATTCCCTGAAAATGAAAAGGAAAATATAATTTAATCCACTGTTAAAAATGCATATAAAAATTAAGAAAATAATATAATGAAGAAATAGATGCAATATAAATGTGGGTTTTGCTCTTTTTTTTTCTTTTTTTTTTTTCTTTTTTTACCTATCACTCCAACAAAGAAACTTAGAGCTTCCATGTTCTTGAAAGGGAGAGAGAGAGAGATTCAAAAGAAGAGATCAATACTCTTTTATATAGCTTTGAATGTGATGAAAGCATTCATTATTTTATTTGGGATTTCATTTCCAAGACAAAGGATATTATTTTTTAACCAAATTTATATTTTTCTTCATCGCCAACTCAATCCTTGCAAAATACCACTAAATTTAAGCTGAAAAAATTATATAACAAATATCTTATCTTTTTAAAATAAATAGAAATTATTAGCATTAATATTATGTCTATATCTTCGACAATAGTCGATATATATTATGGAAATATTAATTCATTCTTTATGTCAATGTTCAACTCATACACATATAGAAATATCGACAAACATTTTACCATTTTTAAATAAATTAAAATATATATATATATCGTTATTATGTCCATGTTAGTAATATCTTGTTGATATGTGTTTTATATTTTGTTGATTTTTTGACAATACAATAAAAAAGTCAATTCACTCTCATATCAACGTCGAATCAATGAATATAGAAAAATATCAATATGTTGATAAAAATTTAATACGTTGCTTCAAATATGGTTTTAATATTATATAGATCTATAATTGATGCTTGTCAAAAAAATAAAAAATAAAAAAAATAAAGATCTATGATTGATGTTGCCTGCTGTACGAAACATTTAAGCTCTGACCAAAGGGAATGATAAGAAGACGTGGTTTAAGAAGAAATGAGAGACCCATGTGAATTCTCTTATCAATTTTAAAGGAAAAAAAAATCTTCAACTTGTATCAAATAATTGCTCAACGTCACTGGAAAGTTACGATGAATCCATGTAAAACAAAACAAAAAAGAAACATGTCAGTTCGGTGAAATTATAAATTTAGTCTCTAAATTTTAATAGATCTATCTATTTAGGTTAGACCTGAGACTTAAAAAGTGATATCGAATTCTTCTCATAAACGATGTTACTCTATTATTTCGTTCTATCACGTACTAAATCAAACCCATGTTTGCCAAATTAACAAATATATAACATCATTTTTAGTTACTATATTTCAAAGTTCAAAATTAATCATTGAAACTTTCTAAATTCTAATAAATAAATAAACACAAATATCAAAGTTTTTGGATGCTAAATTTCTAATTCTCGTTTTAATTAAATGAAGCTCGAATTGAGGAAGTTGTAATAGAGGTTCAATAAAAATGTCGAAGAGAGGGACATTAGGATGACACGACCGAGTTGGAATAGATCGAAGATCGCTCTAGTAATGATTTTAGTAAAGCATATGTACCGAAGTTTGTTTGAGATGGTCAAAAGCACTCTTCAATAGTTTCAAGTTACATAAAAGTGTTCTTACAAAAAGTAAAAAACACGCCTTAAATTACCGAACTATAAATTACTTAATAGACTACTTTTAGCCCATATGCTTATTATCAAACACTTTTTATTTACGTACTCATGATTTAAATACAGAAACGAACGTAAAACCATCCTAATCGTTTTTTAGGTCAATGCTGACTTACACTCCTACTACTACATGCATATTACACTATCTTATAATATCGAAAATTTCACTATAAGATTTAAACTCATTCTTCGAAAGTATCTTATATTTTCACTCGCCAGAACGGTTAGAACAGCTACGAAAGAATTCAACGAACATCTTTTCCTTCTAACCTAAGTTTTTTTTTTTTTTAAACAAAGATTAATTGGGAGTGAAATTTTGTAATCTTACACAAGCCCTAATCTTTCATGAGTCAGCTACCACGAGGTGACAACTTCTCACTTCTCAGCATGATAAGATAACGATTCCTTTAATGATTTCTGAGAACTTGCAGTTGTCTCTGTAATCCGACGTGCGAATAGCAACTACAGAAACTACGAACATTTCAAAGAGAGAGAGATGAGAAGATATTTTCAATCACTAACTAGCAGGAAACCATGTCAGAGATTTGGTTGGATCCAACAATGAAAGAAGGGGCAGAGTTAACTGGCAAAATCATCTAAATATCTTTCCAGATAATGTATTAAAATCCATCAAGTTGCAGGAGATCTCATTCATCGAAAGTTGTACCTTTTTTTTATCATATTTACATCATTGAGATGGAATTGTTAAGATTTCAACTGAGCAGGAGCAACTAAATCAGCTAAAAGGAATTGGAAATCTATGGTCTAGGTCCTAGAGAGAGACAATTTGGACTGACAAAATTATGATTCTCTCCCTCTACTAAATCTCAATTCCTGAGAGACCCTGAAAAAAAAAAGAAATTCTATTGGCTCTCTAGGACATCTGCATCTTGAGTACTGAAGCAAAGAACAAAGTATTGAGCTTGCAAAAAAGAAGAAACGATCGGCTTACTTGACATGAATGGAGATCAGTAGATTTGAGAGGGATCTAGAATTCGTCTGCGACTTTGATGCCAGCTCCTTTGTCCCATTCCTCCGGGGCAGCGACATCAGCCATGATCTTCTCCTGACCGCGCCAGAGAATCTGGAGCAAACTCACCAAATTTGAGTTATCATCTACAGGCATGAGCAACAATGCATGCACATCGCATTATAATCCAAGAAAAATTGTGCATTAATTTACCTTGTCGATAACTCCGAATTCCTTTGCTCTTGTTGAGTCCATGTAGAAGGGTCTTCTCATCACATTAGACACTGTCTCTAATGACTGAGAGAAGATTTCAAGTTGTATAATGAATTAATATGGTAGTTGATCATATGGATCTCATGAGTTCATAAAAAAGAGTGGAAATAAACGTTTCCTAGCTAGGCTTACATTTCCAGTGTGCTTTGCTAGGAGTTTCACAAGTGTGTCCCTGTTTGTTATCACCTGAAAAACGAGTTGAAATATACAAAGCTCAACTTGTATTCTTCTAAAAACTGTTGTGAATGGCTGAAAAACGTTTTATTTTTCACGATATAAATCATTGAAAATCTTTGGGATCAAGATATAAGTTACCCAATTATTTTGAATCATTTCACTCAATGTATGAGGATGCAAAAATTTCCTAACTGTGATTACTTGATTGAGATTTTGAATAGAATTGCCTTTTTCACTTCTTTAATCAAAGTGCTAAGAGCTCCAGCAAAAATCAGTGTCATGAAAATTGAGTTCAACTCCAAAATAACTTATGAAGCCTGAAATTGATTTCGTTATCTTAGTGAAGCCATTTAAGTCGAATATTTGAAAAGATATCGAAGGATATTGACCTCTTTTGCACGAATGAGGACGTCACTAGCAGGCATCAAACCAGATGAAGGGACACGAGGCTGCTGTATCATGGCTGGAAAAGAATTCGATTATTGTATATAAGCAAATCTAGGTACCAAGTCAAAAACAGAAATTAAGATGCCAGATGCATCAAACCTTTGGCATGTGGCATCATAAAACGTTTGCCTTGACTTCCTGCAGCAAGCAATAAACAAGCTTGACCTATGGCAGCTCCAACAGCCACTGTATGTATCTGTATGAGATATCGGTTTCATATTATTTATTGAGCATCTTGTATTTCATAAAAAAAGTGGGGACAATATAGTCCTTACGTAACGGCCATTGCGTACATAAAAGAAAAGAGGATCAGAATACACAAAATCAGCAAGAGATTCAAATAACAGAGCATGATTATTTCCAAGGACACTGTTTACATTAAAAATTATTTACTTTCAATATTTTTTACAAAATTAAAATTATTAGTTTATGCAGGTTACTGGAGCAAAAGAGGTCAATCAACAGTATGTCATTTCTCAAGCCACTTGTGACATATCACCACCGTGACAACTTTTTGAAAACAATTCTCATGACCAGAGAGACCATAGCCTTGATGCAGTGTTAAGTTACACCAAGATAAAAATCTATGATATTAACGAGTATATCAAGACTCTCAATGTATCAGGTTACCATCTTGCCACCAAAAGAATAGTAGGAATGAACGGAATGGTTATGACAAGAAAACATACCTCATTCTTTAACTGCATCATAGCATCATAGATAGCAAAACCCTCTGTCTCCATCCCCACCTGAATGGCAAATAATTTAAGTATGTTGAGGAAAAGGATATCAAAGGAATGCATACACTTACTAACCAAACAAGATATAATGCAAGTCTTTTTTATTAATCAGTTAACCTAGTATAATAACCCACTTTTCAAGGAAAAACAAAAGATCATTTTAGATATTTGGTTTTTCATTTTCAGAATCAACAGAAATATAAGGTGCATTTTTCAGAAAAGCGAATCCCCAACATTATTATACACATATCTCAGTCTTGGACCAACCTATGCAGCAAGCTAAAACCCATCCATACTGGTTCAAACCCATTATCCACCATCAAATTAGTAAGCTAGTTCTTGAAAGATCCATCTCCTCTCCAATACCATATTCCGCAATATTTATCTAAACCATCCATATTTGTTCAGACCCATTTCCCTCCATCAAATTAATAAGCTAGCTCGTGAAAGACTCATCCCTTCTCCGTTCACAAATTTTATAATCTTGTGAAAGATCTACATCTTTTCATAATCAAATCTCATAATCTTGTGAAACACTCATCACCTCATATTACCCCATCTTCAGAGCTTGTGAAAGACAAACATTTTTCCATCGAAAGACTTCATAATCATGCGGAAAACTCATCTCTATACTATCAGATTGTTCATTCTATGGTATATGTGATGTGTAAGTCTCAAAAGTAGCATGACCATCTTAGTTAACAGCGTTCTAATGACACAAAATAGATTCACTCTCTTGCCACATAAATATTGAGCATGTTTTTATTATTAGTTTATTATTGAGATAATCACCACAAGAGTAAACAAATGTTGTTTATCAAATAATTCACCAAACATGCTCTGATATTACTGTTTTAAGAAAATACACCAACGCCCAATCTCACATATTGTGGATCAAGAAGCTATTCTTAAGAATTACAATCAAACATGTTTTCGGAAATGTAAAATCTCAAATTTACGATCTCATTTTCAATTTTCAAATAAAATAACCAAACCCTGAAGAACCCACAAACAAAAGAGCATGCTGGTCATTCACATATATTTTTTAATCCAGCAGCATCTGAAAGAACAGAACTCCAGGTCAAGACAAACAAGTCAATATTCATGTCAACACATAGATTAAGGGGCATGACTTATAGTCTGCAGGCAAGCCCTGAAGAACCCTGCGGTGGGCAGAAGCTTGTATAAAGCAAGAGGAAAAAAATGCTTGCTCTTTTCAACTTAATTTCACTTGTTTCATATAGCTGAATAAATTCAAAGCTTACAGTTTCGCCATCATCACGAGTTGTTCCTGTGGAGTTTATATAAAGATATATTGGCTCTTTTGGGTCCATCCATTGCAAGTACATCAATTCAGCAATAACTAGCTCCGTCACAGCTGGAACCAACTGAGAGTAGAAATGATTGAATGAAGAGTTATCAGGAAAGTAGCAATGTACATTACACAAGAAACTGAAATTTTCTTATTTATAAGAAGAAGCCAAAAACTCTCAGAATGTCGACACATGGAACATTCAGAATCAATTGTGCCTGAAAAAAAAATTACTAATATTTTGAGTGGCTATTTCAGTAGAGCTTATGCAACTCAAGAAAAAGAAACGCAAGTCAGTCTAAAACAAATTGAGCACTTCCAAAGAATTTCTGTCAAATTCAAAATCAGCAGCTGGATGTAATCACAAATCATATTCTTGCACTATCATAAGACCGAAGTACTCACCACACAACTTCATCGACACTTCCAATTTCAACCAACAAGGTTCATTATCAGCTTGACATCACTCGTCCCTGAACTATAACTTCACTCTATAGGCCTCTAAAGGTCTAAAATATGCAATTATCACGAGATGCACCTTTCCAGTTTGCATTAGTTAAAACTATTCCAATTGTTCATAAGTTCGAATAACATGCTTCTCTTCTTCTTTCAATGAAACTTCTCAACAACACGATATTGAATAAAATCGTAGTAATACTCTCCCCATCGGTAAGTTGAATAGTTTCTCGATTAATGAGTAAAACCGTATAACAGTGGACTAACGCTAATTCAAGCACTTACAGGCATTCCGATGTAAACAATTCTTCCATTAAGTAATAATGAAGGCAAGTCCGGCGGTGGCCTCCTCGGCCTATGCTCGTTGTAGGAAACTGATCTTTCGACCTTATCCAATAAGAAAACCACCAAATTCGCAACATTAGCTAACTAACAAACTTACTTCAAATTAATATGAATTGATTTAAAGAAAACTCCGTTTGCTCTCAGAAATTCATACAAGTACCTGTAAGAACATACAAGTAATATGAAAATAAGCGAGGGACGGCTAACTTACTTGCGCAGGTGCAGCCATGAGCTGAGGAGCATCAAACAAATCCAAATACGGAGGGGAATCAGAGTTGGAAGGCCGGTTCAGCAACGTTTCAGGTGAGGTAGAAGCTACTGAAGCGAGCTTCGAAAGAAATGGATCCTTCGGGTTTATCGGAGGCAAAGGTATTTTAGCTTTGCTTGTAGCGTTCGTACAGCAAACAGTTCTGAAATTGGTGCCTCTCGCGAGAGAAGACGATGAAGATTGAGACGCCATGGCCATGGGTTTCTGCAAGCTGATGGCCATGGGCAGCTTCATCCCAGTGGCCATTTTCTTGGATTTCAGCTTCTTCTCGAGAGTTTCAGAGAAATTAAGAAATGTAAGGAGTAGAATTACCTTATGACTCGTAGACGTTCGAAAGGGCCGATTGTTTGGGCCGGATAAAATGAGGAAGACCCAATTACTTGGACCGAAATCCATTTCATGGCCCAATTAGTTGGTCCAACTATCCATTATTGAGTTATTATAAAATTAAAGGATAATTTAGGTGCATTTTAAAAGATGGGTAGGTCTATTTTATTCTTGATATTTAAAAATAAAATCAATAATGTTCAAAATTTGTCTCCCCTGGTTGAGAACTCAAATAATTTTTCGAACATAGAAGAAAATTCTTTAATCACATTACTTAAATATTAGTGTGATACATTAAATGTATTAAGGAGCGATGGTTTAACACGATTTATTAATAGGTAGTATGGCGAACTAATTAAATAAAAAAATGGACAATCCAACCATTTTGATGGGACAAGTATAAGATATACATTTTAAGGCAAATTTTATGGTCCACCCAGCCTTGTTTCCTTAGTGAACACTAAAAGAATGAACATCTGAAATACATGTTTTATTTGTCTACCTTATAAGTAATTGTCTATCTGAGCATGACCAAATTTTTGAAGTCACACGTAATAAATCACGCATTCAATTTTCAAATAGACTCGTGTTTATATATATTATTGGAAATTACACTATATGATAGAAAAATATATATATATTTATAAAAATAACATTACTTTTTTTTTTTAAGATTCCCAAATTTTGGTGCTTTAATTAAGTACAAAATTGAGCTTCCTTAGGTCTAAAGGTAATTTATGCCACTTTTGTAAAATTTTAAACTGAATTCTATGTATATAAATAAATAAATTTTTTGGTGCTATTTTTGTAATGTTCTCTAAAATAATTTATAGAAATAATTCGAACCAAATAAAGATGGTTTGGAACTTTGGTTACACAAAATTTAGGCTAAGAGGCTAAAACAAATTATGTACAATTATAGGAATCATACCAAATTATTATTATTATAATTATTTTTTTGGCAAAGATTTGTTGTTTCTATTAATTTTATTTAATAGGAAGGCGGTCGCTTATTCACATTATTAATGGAGTTTTAATAATAGCTTTAATTATCATCATTAACGCGCTTCCAAGTTGTAAGATAATAAGATAAAACCCCAATACCCTAATTAATATCTTGATTTTTTTTTACAACAGAAATTAATATCTCAATCAATCACTTTATTTGAAGCATTAATTGCAAGTTTTTTTTTTCTATTCAAACAAATGTATTTTTCTTGCACACCAATTCCATCGGAAAATAAATGTTCCAATAAAATTATTAAAAAAAACGTGCATACTTAAAAGGAGTACAAACAAAGAAAAGTGCGAAAAATCTAAGGAAAATTTTTAGACCGAGACTGTTTGTGTTAAAACTTTTAAACAGAGAAGAAGAAACAGGAAACTGGATAACTACAAATATGTCAATTTAAATATAGTTCGATTAGTTAAAATATATATCCTCGACTATATTATTGGATTAAAAGAAAGAAATTGATACAAAAATACACAAATACTGAAAATATATGGGTAGAGTAAAAAAAGGATACCCACTTAATTTTTTGTAATTCAAAAGGTATATATAAATTACCTAAGATTTTGTAATTTTCTCTCATTTGCTCTCTTCAATTTTTTAAATTGAAAAATTAGCATGTAAAATTGTTCGACTGCCTAACAAAGTTTAGAAAATAAGAAACCTCTAAACCAACCCAATTCCTCTTCTACCAACACAAATATCAAATTTTCTCATAATTAATCTATAACAACGGCTCACGATTTCATTCATCGCAAAGCTAATTTGGGCACAATTCTGGAGGTTGATAGTTCGATTTTCTACTCTACAGCGCTGAACTTAAATTCAATTCAAAATTGGTCGACTTTTGTTTTCTTTTTCTTGGTCGGAAAATTGATATGACAAATTGGGGTAAACATAATATCCCAACACTCTATGAACACTTTTAAAAATGCTTTCAAGGTTAAGTTACAAGTTCAATAATTGTGTCTAATTGATCTATCAACTTCAAAAAGTGTATAATAAATCTCTAAACTTTCAATATCGTATCTAACATTTCCCTACACATTTAATTCTGTATCTAATAAATTCCTCACCTATTAAATGTTGTTTTAATCACCCGTTAGACACAACTAAAGTTTAGAAAAACTTTTTAAAGACCTATTAAACACAACTTGAAGTTCATAAACAAAACTTATAATTCCTATTTCCCGTTCTCATTTTAACAAAATAGTCAAGTTTCTTGCTTCCGTATCCAATTTTTCCAAAACATAAATAAAAGCATTATTTTATCAACTTAAAAAGCATAATAAATATTAAAAATAAATATAAGATAAAAAAAAACTTTTGAATATTTAATTCAAAATTCAATTTTCATATAAAAAATTACTTTTTTAATTAAAAATTATATACATCGAAAAAACAGAAAATGATTACTAAACATGTTTCTGAAATAATTGTCAAATGTAGTTCTGTTATCATTTATTAACAACGAAGAAACAAGGAACAAGAAACCAAGAAATGAAAAATAAAAACATTAACCGGGCCAAAAAAATCCGAATAAGGACCTTCCATGCCCTTTGCCAAGGACAAGGAATAGAAATAAGACACTGAGAAGAGTGATGTTTAAAAGGTGGTTCGTACAACTTCTAGTTGTAAAGGGAACCACAATGTGCAACAGTTAGGTCACTGCTAGGGTGTCATGGCCCAGCCATTTATTAACTTGGTCATCAACCAAACAAACATTACATGAAAAGAACACGAGACGAAAATAGATTATTCTCCCAACCCGAGTGTAGACTGTCGCTCTCTTTGAGCCGTTTAGATCAGTCATTCAGATCATCTACACAGTCTCAGATTCATCTATCGAGAACCGAGATCGACATCATACGACAATGAACAAATCCCAGCAGAACAAGTTAGATCCGTGATCCATTCAAATCAAAGTCAAAAGATTGTGCTGCAGATTCAAATCCTACAAGATCTTATAATCTGCATTTCCTGCCAAAAGGCTAACTCAACCAAAGGAAATTGTATAAGATCTGGAAAGGGGCTATAAAGAATCGGATTCCTTCATTATCACTTTGTTTTCCGAGATCGCTAGATCGATCAATCTCGAAACACCCATGTGAATTCATATCAGATCTGCATTGAACTTAAAGCGGGAAGAGAAAGGTGATATGTTTTGTCACATTCAAGTTATCAAACAACATGGTGGGTAGAGTTTGGTTGGTAAAGTTGGAAATGTAATCTGCCAAAATATGGTGAGGTTTTCCAGAATTGGTTTTTCTTTCTTCAAAAGTACTTCAAAAAAAAACTGACATTGAAACTATGAAGAGAGAGAGAAAATTGACATGTCAAACTCATACCAAACTCAAATAGATATAATATATCCATCCAACAGCTCGCTTTTTCTCAGCATGTCAAATCAAAACAACAAATAGGACATCACAACCACTTCTCAAATTTGAACCAAATTCAATTCTCTTGTCCAATAAGCCTAGTGAAACCCTCAATTATTAGAGGCTCTCTTTTGGATTTCTAACATGACACTTTTAACTTTAAAATCACCATCTTTCAAATCTAAACAACTTCAAACAAACATACCTTTACCTTTACTTTTCCATTAATATATATATATATTGTTCAATCCAACTCATGTACACCTCGAACTAATTTCGTAAGCAACTACCTAAATTAGATAACTCGTAGAGTATTTAACATCCTTGTCGACAACCACCATGGTTTGAACTTATAACTCAACATATAGTTTGCCCTTTGATCATCGAGCCGAACCATGGTAATTCTTTTACTCCCTTTTTTTTCTTTAACAAAAGTTGAACTTTCATTGAGAAGAATGAAATAACACAAAAGAGCATACAAAAAAGAGTCCAACAAAAGGGAGTCCAATGTAGCAAAATCAAACCTAACGAGTAATTACAAAAGGTTTTTGGGCATAAAGCCCAAAGAGAAACATGAAACCGCAAGAACCCAAATGTCCTCACAATTTCTCTCAACCCCTCTAAAAAACTTGTTATTTCTCTCCTTCATTCAATTATGCATTCTTTTTACTTATTGAATGCAGAATTTTCCTCGATATTATATTAAAACTTAAATACCAACCACAATCAATGCACATACATATCGTATGCTTTTAGATGTCTGATATTTATTTGTGTTGTCAATACATTGTACTGTTCGTTGTTAAATACACAACCTCATCATGATAGCCCATTCAAGAGCACCAAGAATCAATATGGTAGCATGAATTCTCAAGAAAAGCTTTTCCCCTACATACTTTTCCAAAAGAGCTCAAGATTCTTTACCAGAGATAGATGAGAAAGGAAAAACAGAGAACAATTGAAAAGAAAATGTTTTGATCTGATTGCCACAACCCAAATGGAAAGAACATGGCCTTGTAAATGCAATCTAAACCCACAAAAATAACATCAGAAACAGAACAACCTTGGCCATTTTCTAGAAGAAAAATATACTTACAACAACAACAATCGATTAATTCTCACTGTTTTCTAGTGGGATCCATAATCCTCTCCAATTCCAACTTATTACAGCCTTTCTTCTACCTCCTTTTCTCTGCAAACTCCTCTTTTCCCATCAATGGAAAAAAGAAAAGGAAGAGAAACGAAAATCTCCAAATCCAAGCCACCAAGACTATCACATTATTGAGCAGAGATATATAATTAATTAATAGCAACAATTTTCATCACTTACAAAGACGACAACGACGACACTGTATAATCAATCTCCCCATTTCAATTTATATAACAATCACAGCCATCTCAGAGAAAAGAGAAAAGATCAATAAACATTTAGAGGGAGATAAAAGAGATTATTAAACAAAGTAAACAAACAAATTACTCAACTCCTGCACCTCGTGATGGCGCTGCAGCCACGACCGTAGGGATTGGCTTGAGCTCCAGGCTGGCAGTTGTAATAGGAGGCGCCGCGTCTAGAGCACGGCACAGTGTTCCTCTTCAGAGCGCCGTAGCTGATGTACTGGCTGGTGGCCAGGATGCGGCGGCTGATTTCCGAATCAAATTCGAACTCCTCGCCGCCGAAGCACTCTGCTATGGAGCCCTTGCAGGACGATTGGTCCGGAATCCATGCGAGGCTGTGGTGGATCCCGAGGCCGCCGTGAACGGCGGTTGAGGAGCAGGTGAAGACCACAAACACGGCGGCGCAGATCAGGAAGGTCGGAGAATGGAATCCGGCCATTGCCATGAAAAAACAAGCTCTCTCTCGCTCTGGCTCTGGCTCTCTTCTCGTCGGAGTTGGTGGTTGCTTCTGCTCCGGCGGTTGGTCCGGTCCGGCGGTTCGTCGGTGGCTTCTTGTTCTTCTTCTTTAGCGATGAAAACGGACAGTGAAGAGGGCAGTGGAAGACTTATTTAGAACGTGGTCTGAAAATATGCCATTCGTTTTGCTACTTAATTACGAATATGCCCTTCTGTGAGATTCTTTTGAAACGTCATGGACAACCACTCCTACCAACTCGCGGAAAAATAAAGTTAAAATATATATATATATATATGTATATGTATATTTAATCGAATTAAATATAAATAAACAAGTTTGCCAAACGCCGACGTTTTAAAAGATGCCATTTGGTGGCAATTTCACACCACTAACTTTTGGGTTGATTTTGATTGAGTATATATATATTTTACGGGTAGATTGTGAAAGTAGAAATTTCAATTCAGACTAGCTGAGTTAAGTTGACGATTTCGATTGATAGTAATAATAATCATATCATATTCTCAAATTTATGAAAATTTATTGTTTTAAAATTTGCAACTTATAATATTGTAAAAAATTGTTTTTGTTTTTGTAATTTTATGAAATGTATAATGTATTTTTAAGATATATGAAAAATATTTTAAAAAATTATCATGAATAGTTAGTTCATCCTGGAGTAAATTAAAAGAAAATGAGTTCAATCACAAATAATTGAAAAAAAGTGAACATAATATTTAAAGATAGAAAATTAAAACGAAATCATTATCAGTAATTTTTTTGTTATTGATTATTATTTTAGAAGATTGTTTTTTCAATTATTTATTTTTTTTATTTCTTATTATACAAACCATACTGATGAATCTGACTTTATCCAATTGGTCCATTTTTTAGCTTCACAAGATTACCAAGCAATGGCATTTTGGTAATTGAAACATAATTATGGAGGTATTTGAGACTTTTTGAGTTCCACCGAATACAGATAGTTGACCGTCTGTCTTCCTTCCGTGGTTGGTGAGGAGAAAAAAATGAGATTTTTATTTTAAATTTCAAAAAATAAATACAGCTTATAAATAATTAATCTTTTTTCTTTTTTAAAGAAAAAAGAGGGAGAGGAAATTATTATATTTATTCTTTAGAAGTTAAAAAACAACTTATAAATAATTAATCTCTCTCTTTTTTAAAGAAAAAGGAGAGAGGAAATTATTTTTAAAGTCCGTCAAAGAATCTGTTAACCGAAACGCGTTTATTCCATGCTTTTCCTTTGCGTCTCTTTTTCACCAAACTCCCCACTCATTTCTCCGTTAGCTCCGTTACCGTTAATTCCCAACCATTTTTATATTTTATTTTATACATATTTAATAAAGTGGTTTGTTTATTGTTTATGGCGTATTAATTAAGGATGGAATACAAATTATACAAAATTTTAAATTATGTTTATTTATTGTCTAAGGAAATATTTGTGGTGCCAACGAGAGTTAAGTGTTGATTGAAATTCAAAAGAATTAATTAAACCAATTTTATTTGGTTAGTTTGGTTGATTGATAGAAATTGAACAAATCGAATCAACCGATTTGATTTGATTTGAAAAAATTATTGTATAAATTAATAAAAAGTTTAAAATTCTTTTAGTCCTTGTAATTTTGAATTTTTTTTCATTTTGGTTTCTAGTCCATTTATTTTAATGGTTGTACTCATAAGAGTGATCATTTTAACCTCTATTTAGAAAATTTTAACACAAATTTTATACCAATGGAAACTTTTTACTACAAAAGTATGACTGCATTTCAAGAAATTTAATAAATGAAACATTATACTAAAATTTTAATTGAAATTAATGAGATAGAAATGAAAATAAAGTCTCAAAATAGTCACTTTTTTAATATTAGAGAGACAAAAACAATCGTTCGAGAGTATAAGAATTAAATAGAACAAAATTTTAAATTCATGGGATCAAAATAAACGTTTTGAAATTACAACAATCAAAATGAACCAAATCTAAAATGCAAATACTAAAAAAAAAATTTATAACATGCTAAAAATCTATTTAAACATAAATAAAAATTTGGTTTACACCCATTTATCTAAATTTGCAGATGAATTTAATGGAAATAAAATTGAATTATTGGAAGCTTTTTCAAGAGAATAAGACTTTTAAAATTGGCCATCAATGACCTCGAAAAGGCCTTCCAAAGATTTTCCTTGTCTGTCATCTTTATATTGAAGTTTTACTTTTCAATTATCTTTTTCCATTTTCCTTCTAAATTCCCAAGTTTTTTACTTTAATTTGAAGAAAATGGAAATGGACAAGCTAAGAATATATACTTATTCTTATCCCTCCTATATTACAAAGGGGAATAGTTAGAGAACCATTTTTAGACCTATTTGTTATATATATAATTTTAAAGTTTTAAACTTACCCCTAATAACAATAGTTTATATTTTATTTATTCCACTATTTTATTAGAATTAAATTAATACTTCTGTTGAAAGAATTAAAATAAATCTCGTTAAATAAAAAAATGTTCTTAAATCTTAATCTAAAAATAAATAAAAAATTAAAATAGACAAGAACAATTTTAACCTGAACTTGATAAAATGTATCAACTTTTACACTAAACTTTTAATTTCATCAAACTGCACTCTAAACTAAGATAAGCAGTGCAATCTTAAACTTTAAAAAGTGTTGCAATGTTTACTTTCTAATAGATTTTTTTTAAAACGCTAATAGATTTTCTTTTAAATAATTGTTGAAAAAATTATTCTCATACACCTCCAATAAATTATAAAACATATTCTACTTCAAAAAAAATTATAAAACATATATTTAGTATTGACATTAAAATTAGTTTTTTTTTTTGGAAATTTTAAGTTTTAAAAAATTATTTAATGGTCAATTATGTGCATTAATCAAACTAAATTTTGTGCTAATATTGATTTCCATTAAACTAACAAGTTGTTTGAGTTTTTTGTTTTTTTTTCTTTGGTTAAAATTAGTCAGTAAATTAACAAAAATTAAATTGATGATAAAATTTACAACATTTATCTAAATATAGAACACATTGATGAAATGATAAATTTACGATAAACTATACTCACATTAGCACAAAATGATACCTTCTTTTCCTCTTCGAGGAAAGAGTATTTTAAACCCAAACATTATTTTAAATAGTTAGGTATGATTAGATTTAATACCCACCTTCACTCTCTTTCTAGATCTCCTCATTTTCTCCTCTCATTTTAACTTTTAGCACCCTCTTTCATCATTCTTCCAACAGAAGGAAGAGTATAACAATGTCTTTGATTTTCTATTTTTATTAAACTTATTTTTCTAATGTTTTATTTTCTAAAAACATTAAAACTCTTCTTCAGTTTTCAAGTCTTCAAAATGAGACTATGATTGAAGAATAGTTAAAAACAAAAATATATATATATATATTCATAAGTAAGCATAATTTATAAAAATAGAAAATAAATGCAGAAAGTGTGAATCAAAAACAAAATTTTGGTTGCTCTCTCATACTTAAGCATGACTAGTTAATTATCTTGTTACTTAGATGCATATAACCATGAAAATGAATTAGAATAAAGAGTATATATTGTGGTATGAATGGGTGAAAACCACCAATGTACGCTCTAATTCTATTGCACCTCTTCTTATTTAGATCTTCCTTCACGAGCTCCCTTATATCCCTTGTATTAAAATTTCTCCTAATCTTAAAAGAGGTCTTTGTCATCTTCTCTCAAGATCATTTTCTCTCATCTCAAATAAGTTTAGATTTAAAACACAAGCAACTAATTAAACAAGTTCATCTTAAGCACTCAAGCAAGAACTCCAAACATTCCCTTAATTTAACAATAAGCATGCACTAGTAAGTGGTAAGTAAATTTCAAACTTAAACAAGGACTAAAGTCTCCCATTTGTAGTGATTAGTGAAGTTTGATGGGCAATGCTTGAGAAATTAAAATGGCAAGAGTCCCCTGGTTAGTACTAAGCAAGCTAGAAAATGGAGAGGCATTTGAAGATATCCCAACTGTACAATTTCAAATCAAGTCTTCATTCACAATAAAGAATCAAAATCTGCTCGTTAAATCATCAAATAGTCACTGGGCCAAGTTAGCAAATTTGTACTAATCAATCAAGATCCAAAATTTGTGGATTACAAATGAAAAAGAGTAATCACCCCTTGAGTGCATTCCTTCCTTTCAAATTACAATTTAAAAAACATAATATGCCAAAAAAAAAAAGTTAAATTATAACTTAAGTTTGTGTACTATAAGTCATCTTTTTAGTTCTTAAAAAATTGACAACCAAGAGAGATGAATGCATAAGGAGAAAGAAAATATAATAAATAGTTGTCACTTTTTTAATGGTATAAGTAAGAAAATACCTAAGTACCTAAATGTTATCCTTTTATAAAGTTCAAGGATTGAATAGATACAATATTCAAGAATATTAAAGAGAGATAGTGTGCCTAACCTAACTATACTGCAATTAGTTAAAGCATATATACTCGATCAAAAAGTAAAGATTTCAAATTTTCTTCTTGAACTCGAGAGAAAAAAAATGAAAAGAAGAGAGAAATCAATTATGCAGTCAAGTAGACATGATTACTGGGGCAATTCAACAGTGAGAAATAAAAGAGGGCTCACTAGGCTTTTTTTCTTCGGTAAAAAGCTTTTGGTCTTCCACCTCATACAAGATTCGAAAGTTTCCAGCTTTCACGTAATGGCCATCATATCTATAAGATGACATTAGAAATACCTGAAATTAATGCAAAAGAAGGTACAAACGATCCCAAACCAACAGCTGGTTCTGTTTACAACTATACAGGAACAGTAGTGGGGACTGGATGCTAAAAAGTCAACAGTTTATGATCAACATGAGCCTATGATCATGCCAAGGATACAGATACAACCAGCTAATTGAGAGAGTTGGCATCTTCTTACACTGAGGTTGATTATACAATACAATACGCTTTCACCTGAGGACTGAGCGAGCGGAATCGATGGCATTTTCTGAGGTTGGACCCATCATTTAACTTTGTACAAATAATGTATGCCAAGAGTGTAACAACTAGGTATGCGTTTACCCTGGCATATGAAGGCAGGTATGAGTGGAGTTCAGAAAGCAGACAACTGATACAGTGCAAACAGTATAAAAACGTAAATCAATTAATACAGGAAAATTCCCACCTGCCAAAACTATTACATGGTGTTTTTCTGTCTTAGCATACTCGAATTGCATATGAAAACAAGTTACTTAACCTACAAATGGAAGTTTGAACTTGAAGACGCCCTCTGTCATGGTTGTTATAGGCTATAACAGCATCAGTTTTGATTATAAAAAAAATAATAATAAATAAATAAATAATCGGGAGTCGGAGCTTTGATCCCCTATACTCAAGGACACGTACACCATTCTCAATGCTCGGACCCGGGAGACATCAAGGATTTTTAGTATTAAGTTCACCTAAGAGTTTGAACTTGAGGCCTCTAAACCAATATAACCAAAAGATCCCCAGCCATTACCAACCAAGCTGTCCATTGTTGCTTCGATAATATAATTGTGCATTATGCATATGTTAATTTTAGAGGAGAAAAAATAGAGAATGACAAATAAGATTTCGTTAAATTGAAATACATTCGGATACAAAGCTAATAACCTATTTATACTACCATAATCCTAAATCATGATTCAAATAGGAAATATAATTCAAATGATATAAACTAAATTCAAATAACATAATCTAATGATAATTCAAATAACACCATCTAATAATATAATCTAACAACATAAACAAGCTCAATCAAACTAATCTATTATATTGTTAACTGAACGGGTACGTATCACTCAGATTGGGACGCAGTTAATGTGTCTTGCAAAACCGAGCAATGACTGTCATGTGCTAGAGCCTTCTTGCAGACAAAGAGGGAAAATACGAAACTGAAAATAACATTTACAAGATATAGCATGATATTTAAATTAGATCCACGACAACCCGCATACGATCTGTCTACATGAGGCTTCTTTCGACAGCCACTTTTTTTAATAAGAAACCTTTGTTAAGTAAAAAAGGATAAATAAGGAAATTCATCAAGCAACTGAAGGAGGTTACAGAAAAAAAAATCTCTAATTAGACAAAATAAGAGAGAGAGACAGAGAGAGAGCGGTATGAACATGAAATAACCCCTAAAGAAAATACACCTGTTATAGGAGCTCATAATCTACCTTGAATATTAAGTGGTAAATAAGCTTAATTACGTCAGTTTGTTGCGTCGTTGATGGAAAAGGTACATATCAAACCTCAGACAGCAACATAGTTCATTTCAAAACAAGCAGCGACCACATTGCTAAACTTGCAATCAATGTGCAGGGTAAAACAGAAAAATATACCGGATTTAAAAGAATTAAAAGATACGGTTCAATATCCAAATTCGATCCATGAGCCTACAAGAAAGTAGATGCAACATGCAAATGTAGACAAAAAAAGAATTACCTTTCTATCGTTCTTCATAGTATGGAGGTGTTGACTGAACACACAATTCGTTGTCATCCCCATCATCTTTGTCATCATCCTCATCTTCTTCATCTACCCAGTTGCTGGGATGATGTTGTGAAACGGCAGGGCCATTTATATCAGACCTCTCTAAAAGTACCATGTAGCCCAACAGGAAAAAAGTTACAAGCAGCAGGTGTAACAAGATAATATGATATTTTCTAGGTATTTCTAATAATATCAAGTGTTATTCCTAATTTTGGCATTTCTACTTTCTGGAGTGCTAGGTTAGCAAATGAGCTACTGACCTTGACGTTCTCTTCCCCGATCCTTTCCCATAGGATTGTCACTACATTAAACAGTCAAGCTAATCACTTAAAAATTACAGGTAAATATATCTGGAGAAAGAAGTTATTTAAAGAACCAAGAATTAGAAATGAACTCTAAGGTAAGTTTTCTCAGGTAAGCACAGTTACAGTTTATAAGTTACAACATAATCCTGTTGCTGCACAGTGATATGCCCCTGTCTTCCTTATTTTCAGTCTGCTTTGTCTCATCAATTGTGTAACCATTCTTCTTCATTATTGTTTTCCATACTTTACCCAACTGCTCCGCACTTCTTTAGGCATTTTATATTAGTTGTCAGATCTCTGTTAAAAAAAATGCAATATACAAAATTCATGTTCTTCAAAATATGATGACAAGCCAGTGCTTTGTTTGGCATGAGGTACTTTACTTTTTGACATAGCTAGTGAAAGGACATAATTTTCCGGCAATGATATCATTATTCCACTTGCAAAACCTTGTCCAGTCCAAAAGAAAACAAAAACGGAAGAAATTTAGTTGGATAGGACTGAAGCTTCTAAATTAGAGTAACTCCACATCACCTTCCAATACTATAAATATTATTGGAAAAGTAGATGTTCAACCCTCGCAGAAAAGATGAAGTCACTGTGCCCAATTTTATTCAGTAAACTAGCATTTACATATTGGTGCAAAATTCATAGAAAGTGCTACACCCATCATCATATAAACATAACCAGAATATCACTTCAAAAATAATTAATATGGAAACAAGTTGCACTGTAAAGGATACCTTGTACGATCAACAAGGTTATTTGCTTGAGCACACCCAGCATTTGAAATCTGCATTGTACTAATTCGTTGAATTTCCATCTGTTCACAAGAACTCAAATTTCTCTCACCTTGTACCTGTCCTTCAGCAGCATTACCACTTCTTGGTGCACTTCCTACGAAAAGGGTTGAAGGATGATTTTAAATAAATAAAAAAATTGTCTATTTATCTAAGAAATCTTATCCCAAATGAGAAAACCAAAGATATTGTGACAGGGATAAAAAATGAAAAGGTTCATGTTCGGGCATGAACAAACAGTGACCTGAGAGTTCAGACCATATTCTGGTATGATCGGATGGATGCCCAGAAACATTAGCTCTGGACCCATCTTGCTGTGGTTGGGATGCAGTCCTGTGATCAGATTCACCATGCTCAGTGGCAGCCTCTTGTGGAAGCTGTGCTCGGCTTCCCACATGGAGCTGTGATACTAGCATGGTAGCAAGTACAAGTGTAACATCAAAGTTTGAACCGGAACCATCATCTAGACCGAATTTTGGTGCCATTAGAATTGGCCTGTATGCCCAAATACAAAATCCTATCTCATTCCAGATCAAAGTTAATGGTGTATGAAAGTTTATTGCATCATAAATGACCAGGCTAGACAAATTACTTTTAAGGATTAGAATAGGATGGACGTAATAATCCTCCCTGGGGGAGTTAGGATACATAATCCATAGACTACAAGATTCAAAACTATAAATAACTTTCCACCAGATCTACATGTCATTTAGCATTTAACCATGTAGAATTCATAAAATATATATATAGACAAATCTTGTACATTGTTTATCTTCCATTCATCTCATTTCTCTGAACTATCATCCAAACCCTAGTTACCGAGTGCTAATCAGAAGAATGAAAAAAACATTTTCAAGCCCAAGTCAAGCAGTTAGAAGTACAGACCCAGTAATTCAGCACTGTTATGATAATTACCTCTAACTGTTAAGGAAATTAACAAAACACTAAAAAGAACAAAAGAAAAGGAAGCAAAAAAGTAAATAAAAAAATATGTCAGAACGTGTTCAATTCTTACTCCCCAGCCTTTTCAAAATATAGGTGGATGTCAACTTCACAGCACTCGCAAAAAGAAAGAAATGCCTGAAATTTGATAATGAAAGTAGGTTAAAAGAAATGCTTAAAAGATGAGTATCAAAAAATAGAAGCCGTAAATTTATCATGCTTCCTAAATAATAGCATATATCATTTGCCGAAGAGCATGTAAGCTAACGCAAGCTTGTCCAAAATAATAATAACAGTAATATCAACTCACCACAAAACATATAGAAGAAAAATTTAGTACCATCAGAAGGGCAGCACTCCAGACCCAAAAATAAAGGTTTAATTGGAAGTACCTTCAATTCTTTTACTCCAAATGTTATGTCTACTGGATCTCCACTGTGAGAATAATGGACAAACTCCTCCATAGGATCTATCCAGAGTTGAGTATGGAGCAGCGCATCATTGTCTGCAGTTAAAGAAGGAGGCATAACCTGAATCTAGGTAGATCCACAGAAAATAACTATTCTTTTTTTACAAGAAGGAAAATTACATATTTTCAAGTAGCAACATCTTTATAGTGGAATGTATTTAATTGATTTAGGCATGTACAAATGATCATTACCTTTGGTTGGGTCTATATAACTTCTAAGCTCAACAGCCTTTCCTTCAATCTCACTTGCAGCTTCAGAAGGCAGAGAAGTCGGTTCTGTTGCAATAATGGTGATCTCCTGCAAGGATGACTGAAAATTTGAGAGTAATCTATTCAGATCTCGAGGCCTCACAACTAAGTCACTGGGGAACTGTCTCCTGTCAAGAGACAAGTGTTGTATGTCTGGCTCAACGTTGCAAGAAATGCAGTATGTTTTATTCATTCCTGCATGACAGATAATATTGACATATTTAAGAGAAAACTTATCATAAAACTATAAAACCGTGTGGTATTGAAAACACAAGAACATTTGGTAAGACCACTTTTTATAAACCAATTCTGACCAGTTTAGGATAATCTTCTTTGATCACTAGATGGAAAGTAAACATGGAATGCAATAACAGACATCGTCGTTGCTGACTTTTCATCTTTGCATCACTTCAATGTGCTAATTGGACATAGTTATATATATATATATGCCAAAGGTCTACACACTACCCCTCTCTTCTTCAACATAACTACCAGCATAATTGCATTTGCAGCATCAGATGCAATAATGTTGTATGCCAGACGTACATGGCACTAAAATTCTTAAATTTGCTTTACTTGCACTCTTCAGTTGTAGTTATCAGATGATTTACAATCAATCAATGTCAACACATCAGAACCATGTAAGTTAGACATCATTGTATGACATTCCTAATATGCCAGCATCTGCATTTACCAATAGCACATATAAATTGAACATGGTTTTTAGCATAAATGTGTGAGTACTCATATAAATTGGAAAGGGCAACTCACCGTTGAAGCATTTCAAACTCCATTGCACTTTTAATGAATCGGGATCTGGTAACTGCACTCTCAGATGGTCTATACTTGCAATTGGTGTCCTAAGAACAGAGCAAACAGCCTTACATGGCACAACAAGTAAGCATGAGTGCCAAGTAAAGAACTTTTTGTGGATACAATACAACATAGTATCACACATACCTTCAAAAGAACACTGCATTGCACTTGATTACCAGAAACGACATAGGCATCAAAGAAGCCAGGCTCAAATGTTATAGCTTGATAGGCAGATCGTGATGCATTGAGGGTGTAAAATGCAAGCTGAACTTGACAATAAAACGATCAGCATTAAAATTGATCCTTTCATATAATTTTCATCCCGAAACATTTTGCAGACTAAGCAAGCATTAAGGTTTCAGCCATATTTACTTCCCTCTTATTTTACAATTTGACATAGAACGTTCATTTCATATGAATTGCAGTAAAAAGTAAGTCCATATAGGACGATGGTTTGGGGTATAGTTTCATGTCTTATTGGTTCAATTCTAAACTTTGCTTTTAACTTCTCACGTATCAATGAAAAGTTTATTTCTTGTTTGAAAAGAAAGTCCTTTTATAGGATAAATGTTATAGTCATGTATATGATGGAGCGTCCCTTGTTTCAAAGAGAGGAGTACGGGTTATTCACATTTCATTTGATGGTCAGGGGCAAATTGAAAGCTAAGCAATGGTATGTTTGAGAATGTGAAGGAAAAGGAAATACTGGAAATGTTGAATACTGAAATTTTATGTAAGGGAGGAGGCGGGGGCTCTCCGGGGAGGGGATTTCAATGGAGGAAAAATGGCAAGAAGACACTTGTGCCAGGTCATTTTAAAGGATAAGATGAGAGCATTCAAATAAGAAAAATGGTTGAAAGAAGGCGATGAGAATATGGGTTTTTCCATAGGCTCTCGGCAGCTGGAAAGAGGAAGAGTTTCTTGGCTAAAATTATCTCAGATGAAGGAGTTAAGTCTTTTACAAGAGCACAAAATTGAGGAGGTTGTCAAATTTTTCAAAAACTTATCCAAAAGAGGTAGGAGAGAGGTTTGTTGCAGAAGGAGTGGAGACAAGTCCTATTAACCAAGAAGTAAGTTGTTGGTTGGGAGACCCTTTATTGAAGGAGACACTTTGCCCAAGTCCAAAGAGTGTTCCTCTATGATGGAGAGAAGATTATAGTGGACTTGTCGTTTCCTGATGAGGGTTGACCCTTTGGCGTGCTTTTTTTTCTTTTTGTGAGGCATTTGGCTTGAGAAAAATTAGTAGGATTTGTGAGAGGTTGAGAGATCTTGGGAAGAGTTTGACCTCTTGCCAGGTTTAATGTTTCTCCTTCGGCATCAACTTCTAAGTATTTCTGTAACTAATTCGGTAGGCCTTATTCCTTTGCATTTGAGCTCTTTTGCTCTTTTTTTGTACGGTTAGTTCAAGTTTTGGTTTGGCTCCTTTTACTAGGTGAAAGTTTCGCGTGATGTCGATGAGAAGAAATTTACTGGATGATGAAATAAATTGATATGTACAACAGGCTAATTGGAAATCTTAGTGGTTTTCACCCGATGATTAGGGAGGAACCAAGATAGTGGCCTTTGCATCAATCTTTGAGTTTCTCTGTAAAATCTGTATGCTCGCATTCTCTGATTACCAGTTCGACAATAGATGCAACCTTCGTGAAAGCTATTCCGGCTCTCATTTCATTAGCCAATGACAAAGGAAAAATCCGTATTCTATATAGAAGTTACTTTCACTAAAAGCCACCAACCACGTTCCACATGCATAAACGGTGTAAAAAATTAGATATGGATTCAGCGGACAATGAACAGTTACAATTATCGCTTACACAAATACAAATATTTCCACCTAATTCCGCACTCATCAAAACTCAACACTGCAATTAAGCTTACAAACAACTCAATTGACCGATCACACTGAATATGAACATCCAATTCGGTGAGATCAAAATTGGTGACGATGTGGGGATTTGTAAGGGCGAACTACGAACAATACGGAAGCTGAGGGAGAATATGGAATACCTGCGACGGAGAAGCTTGGATAACGAGCTCGTTTCCAATGCGAGCAAGGCATGTGACTGAGCGAGCGAAGGTCTTGAGAGCATTTCCGCTCAGACTGAACTCCATTTTTTCTCACTCTCTCGCCGTGAGAGAGAGAATCGCACTGGTTTTGTATTGGCGGGAAGACGGAGGAAGAACGAAGCGCGAAGTTTCAGAGTGTGGTTTATGAAATTCTTTTTAGTAAAAGTTAGGTTAAAAAACATTTTTTAAATGACGATTTATTTCCTCACTTCATGATTAAACGATTCAATTTTTTTAAATAACTAAATTTTAGTACGTAACAATTTAATTTATATAATTTAAAATTTAGTTTTTATCTCCAATTTTTTATTAATTTTTTTATAGGTAGATTAATAAATCGATGTGGAACTAAATATGTTTATGCATTACAGAGATAAAATCCTTTTACACTTAATTTTGTGAGATTTTTTAACCGTAGATAATAGATTGTTTTAAATTTTAAACTACATCAATTAAATTGTTACATACTAAGTATAAAGATTAAATTGTTGTCAATTTGAAAGTGACTAAATCATTACTTTAGTAAAATTATAGAGACTGATGTTTTTAACCTTAACGTTTTTACTTGGATTAAATTGTAAATTTATAAGTTTAACTATACCCTTTAAATTTGTTGATCGTTTTCTTTTTGTTTATTCCATTCATTTTATAAATTTCAATTATATATTTGAACTTTTTATTTAATTATAATAAAACTCTCTTTGACGTCGCAATGAGAGTGGAAGTGTTGTAACGACATGTAGTTCAACTCTAACGATTATAAACTAATGACTACACACATTTGCATTAGTCAAGTTATTGAAAAACAAAGACTTTGATTTGTCAAAAAAAATGACAAAAGAACAAAAGAAAAATTAATCAAATTAAATTAATTTCCTAAGAAGAGTCCTCCTCGATTTACGAAGAAGGTCCCATTCTGGGAGGGAGATACCACTCTGGAAGAGCTAGAATTCCAACATTATGTCAGGACCTACTGATCAAAGGGACAGTTTCTATAGGGCGTAGGCTTCCAAAAGGTTCCTCGCTTAAACAAAAAAGCTTTTGGAATTGAAAATGCCTTTCGAATTTATTCCCAAATCGGTGACGAAAATTTGGATGGTTAGAACTAGGAGAGTGGAGCGAGGACGGGAAAATGGGAGAGTCGAGAGAGGATGCTAGAGACTGATGGAGGGAAATATTATTTGTTTGTCCCATGATTTCTCCGTCAAACAAACAAGCAAGAAAATAATAGTATGTACTAAAATGAAGCACTTTTTGAAACATTGACAGTAAAAATGTCAAATTTTAAAATATAGGGACCAAAAATATAATATTTTATCAGATTTCATTTTAAATCATTTAAACAATTAAACACAACCCACTAAAAATGATTACCACGTCGATCAAGACTAAAATGTTAAATCATCTCGAAATAATGGACGATACATTTATTTTAATAGTGCAATTCAAAAACGTGTCTAATATTTTGACTAATTAAACTACATACCCTGTGTAATGAGATATTGCAAATATGTGCAAAATGTATGGAAACTTGAGAGAGAAGGTGGGGGAATAGATTTGGACGAAGGAATTAGATTCTGTGATAAGATGTGAAATGGATTGGAACATTAGATCATCTAAATGTTGCAATTTGCTGCATATATGTGTGCTTGCCCATCAACGAGATTCTCATGTTGGTTACTTCAAAAATTTAACCATAATATAATTAAATTGGGAGAATAACAACTACAAATCTTGTACTCACTACGATTAAACTAATTCGATGACTATGATAGAAAAATGAAAAAAACAAATCGTTTTATTTTATTTTTTAAATATAATGAGTTGACAAATTTTCAATAGTGGTGAGGATAATATTCGATCCTCATTGTTAAGGAGTCGAGTGTTATGTATCCCAACTATATATGTATATTGTTGATACCGATTTATGGGTGTGGTCCACACGTACGTCTTCGTCTCCAAAATCTCGTTGCTTGCACACAGAAATCTAATATCAGTGTAATGTGCTCTACCGAATGCACTTATATGCTTAAGTTATAACTTGGGTTGGAGCAAATGAGTATGAAGTAATAGGACTCTGTATTGTGGTTTGGTACGAGGTGTCTCAACTACATGCGATTTTCTTATTGACCCGATCCACATGGTTTATATATATGTATATAAACTATTAATTTATTTTTTTTTTAAGGAAAAACAAACGCTAAAGTTTTTTTTAGTACTAACATGTTGGGGAGGGGATTCAAACTCACAATCTCTTGGTTAGAGGTATATGTCAATTACTGTCGAACTATGCTCACTTTTGCAATAAATGCTAAAGTAGATAAAATGAAGTATGATTGTGTATTTTTGTTGTTGTTGTTTTCTATCTAGTGGCGATACTTCGAGATCATTGTTTTAAATTAGACAAAAAATGGAAATATAAAATATATGCCGGTTATATTTTTATGTTGAGGAATGCATTTTGTCATTTCTCATCCATATGTATTTTGTCTTAATTGATTGTCAACTTCAACTTAACTCAATTAGTTAACGTGTTTATCTCCAACTAAAAAATCGTAAATTCGAATCTTCAATCTCACGTACTGGTACGTTTTAAATAAATAAATAAATAAATAAATACATGTTCAAATTGAAATTTATGTGTATATAAATTTAAAACAATCATGATATAAAATTCGTGAGGACTTGTTGTGTACATATTATTTGCAATAACTTTTCATATTTGCCTCTTGCCCATTCCTTGGGGACTTAGTTGTTTGTTAAGAGAATGAGATTATGGTTTTAGCATACAGGAGAGTTGTCCTACCGTCCTACTATATCTTGTTGATACTTGCACGTTTATTCTATCTTCGCAAAATTACCGTTGCACCCGTGATAGAAGTTACAATAAATTAAAACAACATAATCACGAACTCGAGGATCTATATTGTCTACTTTTTCATGTCTACATTATTTCAACATTTTTATGTGGTCATTGGCCAAAATGAAGGTGACCCATAAAAATTAAAAGTTTGCACGTGTCATTTTATCTTACATGACCATCTTTAAAAATCATTGCATGGAGTTATAGTTGAAGGATTATTATTATTATTATTTTGGTTTGAGAGAATAGTTGGCATTAAAAGTCAAAATATTAGAGCAAACAAAAATTGTAGTTAATTTTTTTTTTCTTTTTTTGGATTTTATTAAACAACAAACGGCTCGAAAAATAACATAAATAATAAATAAATCAAATATGTTTTTTACCAATAAAAAAAGGCAAATTAGAATATATTAATTGTTAATAAAGGCTCACTTCAAAGGAAGAAATAGAATAGGAATAAAAACAATGATATTGTATATGATGTGAATGAGAATGTCAAGAATGGGGATTTTTAATGTCCAAGAGAATATATATAAAAGAAAAGGGGAAAAAAAGCTCTCTAGAAATTGAAAGAATGAGAATATTAAAGGTGAAATTTGGTGGGTATTGTTCTTTGTGTGCGCTTTTATTCTCCTCTTTATTTTATTATTATTATTTTATAAATTTTATCATTAGATATGGAAATATATTGGTCCCAAATGAATCAAATCAAATATTGGGGATAAAAAGAGATAAGAAGATGGATTGGTGACTTCTAAATAATGTTAGACCAATGAAATTAAATATTTTTACTATTTACCATTTTAACCTTGATGGTCCACGCTTGGTATGATAGACAATGTACTCTAGGGTATATTTGAAGGATATTGTGGTAATATAACATGTGGGATTTTATTTTGTTTATTTTTTTTAAAGTTCAACTGCATATGGGATAATAATGACTTGAATTTATGACATTTTAAATATTAAAGATGTTTTCATGTTCTTTTAGTCCAATAGGAGTGAAAATTCAAGCATAACATTTTGATAGATGATACATATCAATATGCTTTAATCTGACTATACACTTGCCATGTTTCAATAGATTTAAAAATTATTATGAATATTAAAATAAAGTCAATATTCAAATGATCACTTTAATAGTAAAAAAATTGATGATAAAAAAAGAAAATTTTCAAATATATTACAAACTCAATAATCAAATCATCACTTAATAGTAAAAAAAAAATCATAATAAAAGAAGAAAACTTTCAAATATATCATAAACTCAAGTTTTAAGTATTTTATCAATTGAATTGTGTTTAGGTTAGCAAAATATATTATGCACTTCTACCCATAAAAATTTGTTTATAGATATTTCAATAATTACTAACGGTCAGTGATAGAACTTTATTAAAATTAGTGGTAAAATTGAACTATTTTAAAGTTATAAGACTTTTTTTTATATATAAGTTGAATAATATCACCTCTAACCTTTAATTATTCCATTCGGTTGGCAAATGACATATATTTTAGTATAAAAATCTCATCTGTTTATTTTTATTGGAAAGGAAACCTCATTTATTTACACGAGAGGCTGGGAAGGAGAGAAAGAGAGTTTCAACATTTCAAAATGTACCATCGCCACCAAAAAGCGCTGATATCAAAATAGAAGCCACCTGTACATTACAAAACTACCCCTCCACATACTCTTACAAGTAGTTTAAGATTTCGCATTTAGGTTGCCCAATATGGTAATTTCTTAGCAAAAAAGGAAAATTCCCTCACACGACTGAGCAGCCATTAGGATTTTCGTCGCTGAATATCTCGAGAGAACCGGACGGCTGAGATAAATATGGCTCGTAATCGGACGGTGGAGGATCAAACTCCGTCTGTACACCTGGATGAACGTACGCATAGGAATACTGCTGCGGTGTGGCGTAATGTGATTCGCTATGAGGTTGAGAACATGTTGCGTATGCTGTACCGTACCGCAGGGAATAAAGTGGGTGTGTAGTGTAATGCGGTGGGTATTGAGTCACGAAGTGACGTGGACGGCTCTCGTTGGCTAGAATTGGAGACGGGCCGGGTGCGGGTTGTGGCCCGGGTTCTGGATGACCCGGAGCTGGACCAGGCGGTGCGCCTCCGTTCGCCGGAGCATCACCGGCCGATTCACCGCCGGCATTGCCGCTGCTCTTCTTCTTCTTCTTCTTTTTCTTCTTCTTACCTCCGCCGCTTGTCTGGCCGCCACCGGTCGTTGAAGTTTCAGGTTGCTTCGCTTGGCCACCGTCGTCGTTGATTTTTCCGGCAGCCTCTCCATTTTTCGTCGGGTCCGTGACTTGAACCTCGAATTTCACCTTCTCTTTTTCGTCTTCATTGCCGCTGCTTTCGGAGTCGCTCTGTTTCTCTTTCTTCTTCGATTTTCCTTTCTTCTTTCCTTTTGAATCCGACTTCTCCGGCCACAGCTCCGCGTGCTTCCCTGTCTTCAACAATTTCTTTATCAAAGTTTCCGATTCGACGTTCCCTTTCACAACCACTTTCTGTTGCTTTAAATCGATATCCGTTTCATACACTCCTGAATAGTCGGATTCAAAATCAGCAGATATTTTCTAATCCATATTCCAGAGAAAACAGCGATTTATAGAGAGGTAAACTGTGAAAAACGCCATTGCATATCATTTTTCAAGTTATTGTGAAATGAATATGCTAAGAAAGGAATAATAGCAAGTTCCGAAGAGTGATACTCGATCAAGAGAGAGAGGCGACTGTTAAAAACGCCATTGAAGAACTGAACTCGAAGAAAACAGATCGCAATACGAACAGGAGTGAGAAAAAACTTCATCGACGAACAACCGGGAAGAAAGATTAAATAAATGAAATCAAACTTCGAAATCGACCTTCAACGTCCTTCAAAACTCGTTTCACCTTCCTCTTGCAGGCTTCGCAGTGGATAGAGACTTTCAGAATCCACGTCTGATGAAACAGTAACAAAAAAATCACAGAATCGTCAACAGAAAAACCGTATAGCGAGAGGTTGAAGAATGGATGAGTTATAGATTTGCAAAAAAGAGTAGCCGAAATCGAAACTACCTTGTATATGAGAGGAGGTTCCGCGATTTCTTCTACTTCTTTAGGCTCTGGCTTGGCTTCTGGTTCTGCCATTAAATGCACTGAAGCTTCGAGCTCTGTTCTTGAGAGAGAGAGATGGGAGATGCTTTGGAGGCACTTCAAGTCTTTTTGAATGAATGAAGACTCCTTTGTAAGAAAAGTGAGTGAATTTTTTTCTTTTCTTCAAAAAGTTGCTGGTTTATATTACTTTTTTTTATATAATAAATTGCCTTTTCTTTAAATGTTTTTTTGGAAATGACAAATTTTAGTATGAACTATATAAAAGAAAAATGCAAAATCAACGGTGAAAATAATTACAATTACACTCTCCAACTATAATTTCAACAATTTCCTAAGAAATTGTTGTAATTAAATTCTTTTATTCTTATATATTGTAGTTGTACATTTATTGGTTGCAACTAAAAAAATGTGCATGTCATCTATTAATTAAAAGGGTTGTTGCTGTTAAATATCAAGTTTTATAATATTATTACAAATATACTATAAATTCATGAAGACACCTATCTCCAATCGTGAGTTCAAATCTCGTCAACCACATGTTGTACTAAAAAATAACTTATAATAGTATGATTTAATTTCAACGGGTGATTTTGAATACTAATGGCTCCAACTGAAGGTTGGGAGTGCCAACTCAATAATTTTTTTATATTTTTTTGCATTTTCCCCCAAGATACAAAATATACAATATGATATAACTTTGGCTACTCCACTTTAAGCATCGAGTTAGATACATCTATAACCTTTTTTTTCAGATTTATGTAGTCCATTCAAATTGAAAAGATTGGAATAACCTTAATGTGTGATTGGGCTTCCTTCATATTAGTTTATAAGGTATACAATAAAATGATTCAATTCCAAAGCAAAGATCGTAGTTCTCGAACAAGCAATCGAATAGATCATGGAGCATCTTTAGGCTAGGTATTGTTCATCTTATGATCGTAGTACCAAGTACTTCTTATCGAGTTATAATATGATCATATTTATAAGTAAGCATATACTGCAAGATAATGATTATCTAGTGAATCTACTCAACAAATATTTATTATTCTAGCACAATGTGACGAATAACTAATAAAATAAACTTGACAGTTAATTAAATATTCGTATTTTTTAGCATTTTTAAGTTATTGTTGTTATATACGTTAAAATTGGCTCATAGCTAGTAAATATACACAACATAGTAATGAATGAATGAACATAAATTTCGAGAATAAAGTTCGAAGTTTCCACCAATTTTTTAGAACCCTAAATGAAGAATCAGAGACTTTTTATATATTTATATATTTGTGACATATTTTACGTTCTAAAATGTTGTCAATTCATTCGTTGGTATGTCAAATAGGTTGATCCTAAGTTATTTTGAATAATTGCTATCGAGTTACTAAATTAACATATAACACGAGCGGTTATATTTAAACTTTTTTTCATTAATAGTAACTACATTGGAAACAAAATAATACTAAAACATATATTTAGACAAAAATCATAGTTCACGTGCTGATTTTGTAATCTATCTAACGTATTATTGTATATATTTAATATAAAATCTTTTAGAAATTTCTTTTAAATCACACTATTATTTGATCGATACGACTAGTATCGTTGAAGGAATTAACCAAACATGACATATCAATTATATTAACACTGGTATGATATGATTTTGTGAAGGCTACAAAATGTTTTCAAATTATCTATACAAAAAAGTAATAGTATTTGTTGATAAGATAAATAGGGTGAACTCAAGATAAAAATATTTATAACTGAAATAATTAGAAGAAATATTAACATTGTTTTTAAAACCAGCTCCATAATAAAACACAGACGATACTTTTTTAAAAGTATTTATAGCTAAAAAAATACATTATGCTTGTCCAACAAGTGATATCAAACTTACCATTTTGTTACTTTTACCGTTTAGCACGAACAATTGTTATTATTATTTTTATTTTAAAGAGAGAGATTGGATCACTAACCTCTAAGATGATAATTGATGTTTTTACTTCGAGAAGTACTTATACTTATATGTATAATTTTTTATTTTTCAAAATTATTACAGATTTAAATACTATTTTGGTTAGTTTACGTTTGATTTGATTTATTTTAATTATCATATGTGTATTTTGATAACTATATTTTAAAGTTTGTTTATTTTAGTATGAACAAATATTGAAAAGTAAATCACAATTAAACAGGGATAAAAATTGTATTTCAACTAATATTATAATTTTATTATTATGGACGGAATCCAGATGACCACACTTGTCCTAAAACGACGCCGTACGAAGTATCAGATTCAAACAGTCGGAGGGGTCGAGGTTTTAATTTTACTCGGATCAAAACTAGTAAACACTTCCAAAATTTTCCCACTAATTCTTTTCGCGCGCGACAGTATCGAAAGAAACGAAGCTGCCACGCTATTCAATTTTCCGTTCGAATATCTCATTGCTAAGTCGCGTCCGAAATTCCTCTGGATCATTTACTTTCCGGTACGTCGTTTCATCTCGATCTTTCAATGTTCTTGCTAGCTAGAAGCGTCTGCTCTGCATGATTTACCGATGTCTGATAGAAATGCTCGAGGAACCTGACTGTTTACTAAGAAAAGAATTAGGTTTATTTGGAAATAAATGTTTCATTATGTCTGTTCGTTTTTCGAGTTTAAAGAAGCTGTCGGAAGTCTCCACGAATGTAAATGTTCTAATGATTGAATGGTTAACTATACAGTTCTGTCAATTTCATACTTTAATTATTATTTTTTTAGTTTGGGAATTTATTTACTTAATTGCAGCTACACATTGAAAATGATATATATTAGGATTTATATTTCTGCTGCTTAATATTTCATAATGAAAATTAACAATTGATGTTCAAATTCGGTTTGGAGGTGTGCATTGAATTTGATGAAGATAACATGTCGCAAAAGTTATGATACAAAACCTTTCATGTCGCAACTATATCATACATTGTCTTCAGCAGCGTAGGAAAGGAATCTGGGAAAACCCACCTTTGCTTCAGCAAACTGGAAAAAGAGCCCAGTGTAGGTTCTAATGCGACAGTCTAGCATTCTGGATCATTTTTCTTTTAACAATAGGTGCAAACGAAGCAAGGCTGAAGCCGAACCAGTTCTTCCAATTTTTAGACCAGAAGCATTCCCTTGTCACGTGGAAGATATTCAGGAACGACGAAGATGTGACCTTCAAGTTGAATCAGATTCTTATCTGGTTGATTTGATACAAGAAACAGATACCCAAACGGATTGGGAGAAGAAATTGAATAGGATTCTGAAAAAACATTTTGGCTATCCGTTCTTGAAGAAGTTCCAGAAAGAAGCTTTGGAAGCATGGATGAATCACCAAGATTGTCTGGTACTTGCTGCGACAGGATCTGGTATAGCTTTGCTCTCCAGTCCTTCCTTCCACATTTATTTACTTGAATCGTTAGGTATTGCAGTGGATGGAAGATAATCTCTTTTGCATGCTTCCACATTGTTTCAGGGAAATCTATCTGTTTTCAAATCCCAGCTTTATTAACAGGCAAGGTGGTTGTTGTTATTTCGCCATTGATAAGCTTGATGCACGATCAATGCTTAAAACTAGCAAAGCATGGGGTTTCTGCCTGCTTTCTTGGGTCTGGGCAACCTGATAGTTCTGTAGAAAAGAAAGCAATGGGAGGTGCATATAGCATAATCTATGTATGCCCAGAGACAGTTGTAAGGTAATTTGCACGTGAAAGTCAATGACATATTGAAGGAAATATTTATTCTCTTGCAAATTGCAATCGTAATGCAAGGTTAATCTTATTCTTGCAGATTGATTCAACCACTTCAAAATCTAGCCGAAACTCGTGGAATTGCATTGTTCGCAATTGATGAAGTACACTGTGTTTCTAAATGGGGCCATGACTTTCGGCCTGACTACAGGTTCTTCCTGAACTGGATAAATAATTTGCTTATATTCCTTGTTTTCCGTGTCGCATGTGGACTGTGTGTGTCTTGTATCCTCATAAGTCTTAACTGCATAGTGGGCGTCTGTTTATATATATTTGCCAACCTCAAGTAAAAGACTGGAAGTAATTCCAAAATGATGCTCAAATTTGGAGTAATGAGTCTCTATCCACAGTTCCACACTGAATTTTCAATTTATGTTCCATTTATATTTAACATACAACTTTCTTTAAGCTTTAATAGCTTATTATTATCACCGCTTTGAAATTTCAGGGGTATGTCTATTTTGCGAGAGAATTTCAGCTCTTCAACCCTAAAATTTTTGAGATTTGACGTGCCATTGATGGCGTTGACCGCAACTGCCACAATTCAAGTTCGAGAAGACATTTTAAAGTCGTTGTGTATGTCGAAGGAAACCAAGATTATTCTAACTTCGTTTTTTAGGCCAAATCTTCGCTTTTCTGTGAGTATTGTGTTTCATTTCCCAAAAATTTATAATTAAAACAGTAAAGAAAATATGAATTTCGTATTCAATTTTGCCTTTTACATTCTTTTGGGAATTGCCAGTCTTACTGCCTTTTGCATTTTTGTTTTTACTCTGTTTAGTTTATATCACATGTAGCACTCAAACTGTAAATTCTTGTTCTCATCGTCAAATCTTATTATTTACTTCTTTTCTTAGGTAAAACATAGTAGAACATCTTCACCATCCTCCTATAAGAAGGACTTCAGCGATCTTATTGACATATATGCTGAAAATAGAAGATCTAGCAATAAGAAACAAACTGCAATCTCTCAGAAGTTAGATAGTGTATTAGATTGCTCAACCGACAATAGCTTATATGAGACAGACAAAATCTCTCCAAATGATTTAGAGGACATTGATGATTCTGACTCAGATAGAGATGATGAAGGAGATTCTGCAAAAGAATGTTCGCCAACCACCTCAGAAGGAAGGACAATGTCCGTTGAGTACTTGGAAAACGAGGTTGATGTCTTTCAGAGCGTAGATGATTGGGATGGTACTGAAATTACTGTATAAACTCTTGCCATTATACTGCATCTGAACTTTAGAAGCCTATGACAATGAGTTAGTGAATCATGTATGGGCTTCAAAAGAAACATGAAAAGGTTCAATTTCTTAAATAGTTGTTTTTTTTTTTTCCTTTAAATCTGTGCAGTTGCATGTGGTGAGTTCTGTGGACAATTGCTTTGTGGGGACAGGGATGTAGATGCATCATTGAAGGAGATTGATCGGCTGGATAAAGCAGAAGAAAGACAAAGAAGTTGTCAAGAGACTTTTGAACAAGGGCCAACTATTATATACGTTCCTACTAGAAAAGAAACTTTGAGTATTTCAAAGTATCTTTGTCAATCGGGCGTGAAGGCTGCTGCTTACAATGCATCAGTATGTTCAAGAATACATGGTGCCAAATTTTTGCTTATAATCTGTCAAGTTCATCGCATCGTAATTTTGTGGCCACTGCCCACCATACAATTAAAAGTTTCTTTATTTTAGTCTTGTTTCTATTGTAGACTTTCTTCTTTTTAATTTGAGACCAATATCAGGACGTCAATGTGTTTCAGATGCCTTTATCTTTCAAGGAATTGTATTTCCATGCATTCCTAACTGTTCATTATTATATTAATGTGACATAGTACTCCATTGCCTTGATTTCTTGCCTAATATTTATTATGGATGCATAATGTTATCTTATTCCATTTCCCTTTCTTAGAACTACCTCCAGCTATCAAAATTAGACTTAATGTGATTCTTTTTCTTTCCAGCTTGCGAAATCTCATTTAAGGATGGTTCACAAGGACTTTCACGAGAATAATGTTGAGGTCTGTTCAAGATATATATTCTTTTTTAATTTCCTTGACTAACTTCTTTACCTCTCCAGTTTTGTTAATTTTTTTTTCCTTGTAATAAGCAAGCATTTGGAATTCTACCTTTGAATTTAAATATATTGACACAGAGGTTGAGCAAACACACTTCTGCTAGGTGCGGATTACAAGCATCTTTCCAAGTGATAAGTAGGTTTACTGTTAGCTTCTTCTGATAAGAACATAGTTGACACTATATTGTGTTCAAACCTCTCTGTGTTTCTCTCAAGTATTTAAGTCGTCTTGGGAAACTCTGCATATTCTAGTGCACCCCCCTTCTCGTCGAGGGAGAGAGATCTTTGGATTGAGTACCTCAGAGATAAACTGATCATTTATAATTAATCAATGTTAGCAATCACCGCCAAAACTGGAGCTTTTCTAATTTCATTCTTTAGATTTGACATTATTAATAATTAGTGATGCATACACTTTTCGGAAGCTTAATATTTTTAGATATTGACCAGCCTTTAACCACAGCTGGATATCTTTCCTAAACTGCAAGCTAGTTACTTGAATAATTTAATTTCTTTCTCGAGCAACTTTTTATGCAATCAAAACAAATATTGTATCAGTAAACAATACACAAGTCTTGTGATTTGGTACTAAAATGATGTCAAATCTCAAATTTAATTTCTTAGGCACCCAACATTTGCATTCCAAGTCTCATGGAGTTCTTTATAAATTTCGTACTTTATGAATCCACAAGGGGATTTTTTTTTTTTTAAATATTCATTGTTACTGATAGCTTCACTATTTTACTAGGTTGTGGTTGCAACAATAGCATTTGGAATGGGGATTGACAAGTCGAATGTCCGGAGAATTATTCACTATGGTTGGCCACAGGTGATCACTCAAATTACAAATTTACTAGATATAATAATATTGTTAATGTGCTCATTTTTGTTGTCTAAAAAGCAGAAAATTTCTGCAATCAGAATCAGTTTGTTTGCAGGTGTCTAACTGTGGTCTGCTTTACCTAATTCGTGCATGCATTCTAATGAGTCTTTTCTATGTTATGTCATCGCCAGTTGTTACCTTCCGAGCTTCTTTAACTACTGCTTTTGTTTCAGAGTTTGGAAGCTTATTATCAAGAAGCTGGACGTGCTGGAAGGGATGGAAAATTGGCAGATTGTAGTAAGTTCATTAACAGTCTAAAAGTACACGTAGTTGTTTAGATTGAAGCAAGAAATAATTAACCTCAACTTATTATCTTTGATTTTTCGGATCAGTAGTACTACTATCATGGTATTAGAGTAGAAGAATTTGAAGGATCCAAAGTTAAAATATTTATATTCTTAGACCATACTAAATCAATATTTACAGATTCATGATCATTTATTGAAGTAAAATTTGATCCCCCTTGAAAGTGGGCTATTGAGGAGAATTATATGAATGAATATGGTAATCTCGTGTTAATTTAACATATCGGTGGCTTTATCACACAAGGTGAGAAGTTGTGTGGAAATTGTTGTGGCTTTTAATAATTCCATTTTTCCATCCCATGGCCATGATAATATCTTTTTGGGACGTATCTTAAATCCCTTATTTGATAATTGATTTCATCTTGTTATTGTTGATTGATTCGATTACCGCCTGCGGCATGAATTTTTCTGAATATTGTGATAGTATTTACTATGTCGTAGTTGAGGCTTAATACTATTCCATGTTAACTTGGGACAATGTTTCCTACACCTCTCACCTCTGTAAACAGTTCTATTTGCAAATCTGACAAGAATACCCTCCCTTTTGCCAAGTCGAAGGAGTGAAGATCAAACTAATCAGGCATATAGAATGCTGTCCGACTGCTTCAGGTTATGTACTTCTCTTTGCAGTTTTACTTTCAACCTAAATAAAAAAAGGCGCTATTTGATCAAAGGGATTTTCTTTTCTCATTCTTGCAGGTATGGGATGAACACTTCAAATTGTCGTGCACAGAAACTAGTGGAGTACTTTGGTGAAACTTTTGATCGTGAGAAGTGTCTCATGTATGTAACATTTCTTTCAATTTCAAAATCAGTTCCCAGTTTGCATTCTGGCCACCATTGTTTAAGTTTGGTCCTTCTCTCTTTTCTTTATGGTTCGCATCTCATGGTTATGCAACTTGAGCAAACTTTATTTCTCCCACGTATATTGATGGAAATTTTTGTAGGTGTGATGTTTGTGTGAAGGGACCTCCAAATATGCAGAATTTGAAGGAGGAAGCAAATATATTAATGCAGGTCGTTGCTGCACATCATGTAAGTATTTTGATGGTATATTAATATTTGAGTTTGTTATGTCTGTTGTGTACATATTGTAATTTTTCCAACTGGTAATTTTTTTCTTTCAAACTCTACATATGTATACAGTCCTGAAACTTATGGTTCTCAATCTAATCTTCATTCCTTTGTTCAAGAAGTTTCATACAAGATATTGGATTTCACAATCTCATTTTACCGTTCTAAATATCATCTTGATGAGTTAGTATTCATTTCCCAAACAGCGATATTTAGCCGAAGGATTCTATGATGATTTCACATATAGTGATGTCAAACAGAGATTCAGGGAGAAGCCTAATTTGAGGATGTTTGTCAGTAAAGTGAGAGAGCAGGTGATGTTACTTACTCTGTTCGCATTTTGATATGTTTGTAATTTACTGAATGCTGTACTGTTCTTAAAGATTCCGAGTTAAAGTTGTTTACATTCAATGGGCATGCAGTCTCTGAAGTTCGTGGCAACTGATTTGCTTTGGTGGCGGGGTCTTGCGAGAATTTTGGAAGCTAAAGGTTACTTGAAAGAAGGGGACAACAAGGTATGTTATCAGCGATTGTAATTAACTTCAGTACTTGTCTAGTTGAAACAGTTTCGTCTTGTGCTTTAAAAACTTAAATGAACAAATTTGGATTGGATATACTTATTCTATATCATTAATAGATTAAACTTACCGGTTTCAATTCATGCCGATTCCGTGTTTGTTCTGGTCTAAAGAATATTTCATGCTACCAATGATTTGTTTGATATGTGTATGATCTTTCATGTCTGAGTGTAGTTTAAAAATATGGAATGATAAACACAAAACAAATGATTAGAAAGAACAAACCAAGCTGAGCTAGTTCGATGGTTAAAGTATATATCCTCCACCAAAATGTTAGAGGTATGAATCCCACCTCCACATGTTAGAACTAAAAAATATGAATGATTAGAATAATCTTACACAAAGTAATAGGGACATCACTGCCATATAAAAAGTTCGTGTCGTAAATATAATCTCAGTTTAAATCATATGTTAGTTGTCAAAACAAATTAAGATTTTTGTTAAATAATTCATGAAAAACTAACCGTTACCAAAATTATTTTTTATTCAAAGTTTGGTTACTAATATTGAATATTTGTAAGTATGAAACTTACAAGGATTTGAACCAATATGTACCTGAGCTTAAATTGTTGTGCAGAACCATGTTCAGATAAAATTTCTTGAGCCAACCAAGCTAGGATTGGAGTTTCTATCCAGAAGTGACCAGACATTCAATGTTTGCCCTGAAGCAGACATGCTCCTCTCAATGACCAAAAGCAAATCCTATTTATCCTTCTCAGAATGGGGCAGGGGCTGGGCCGATCCCGCCATACGTCGCGAGCGACTAAAACGGAGACACTTGGCCGACAAGTCACACGGGCCACGGCCACGGAAGACAAAAAAAAGGAAATCAAGTAAGCATAACTCAGACTTGAGAACAGTTCGAGGTAGAATAACTGCTAAATTGTCATCAAAGAAGTGATGGTGCTGAACAAGTTCTTGGTTATGTTAATCTTATGAATATGATTATTGATTGTTTTTGAGTCATTACTTCGTAGAAAGCTACACTAAATGAAGTTAAATGAAAAGGCATGTTAACTTCGGTTTGGTTGAAATATTTTAAATTATGAAAGTGAATTGGAAAGCAAACCCTCTCCCTCGTGCCAATCTAAGCATAATTCTAACTGGTTAAGACATCTATCTCAGACTAAAGAGTCGTGAATTCAAATCTCTACTTCGATTTATTCTACTAGAGAAAAGAAAGACATTTTCGTAAACATTGGACAAATATTTTGTTAGCTTTGAATGGGAAAGTCTTGTTATCCATCTTATCTAAATTAACTTTTTTGGGTTTGTTTAAAATAATAATAATAATAATAATAAATTCTTTGTATGAATGGTAAACTTTGATTCTCAAATGGTTATACAGTATTCTCAAGCTTTAAAAACGTTTGTATTTCCAATCATGTAATTATTAATTGTGATTAATTTCATTGGAGACAATTTAATTTTAAAAGTATAGTGTTAGTAAATTAGTAAATCAAATAAATAAACATTTAGACAAATTAATATTAAGTCAATATAATGATGTTTTGTCGTTTTGTAACAATATTGTATAAATGTTGATTCATTTTTATGTCGACGTCAAATTCATACCACAGGAAAATATTGATGGACATATATTGACATGCGGAACGAAAATTAATATCCCTGCATAGGATGGACAGAAATTAATCATTAAATGGTAATTTGGCTTTCTAATTAACAATAGACAAAACTTCTGATAAATAAATGAATTGTATAAATGTTTAAGAAAAACATGACAAATAAAACCAAATAGTGTTTTCATCGTCAACAGCGCATCTGGTGTAGTGGTATCATAGTACCCTCCCACGGTACTGACCGGGGTTCGATTCCCCGGATGCGCATTTTTTGTCGCCAATTTTAAATTCACACATCTTAATTAATAACTCTTGGTTATTTTTTTAAAGGAAATTCTTGTTTAAATTTGTACTTTATATACATTTGTTTTTTTTTGGTCCATATATATTCTTTAGTTGTATAATAAAAAATTGTTCAATATGATTTGTTTTGTTTTGACGTTTAAACTGTATTTGAGTCATTTAAATTTAAAAACACTAACTTTAAAACATATATTTCAGTCCATAGATTTATTAACAAAATTTATTATTTTATATCAATATATTTTAGTTCTTTGATTTTCAATAAATAACAACTTTAATCTTTGTCACCTAATATTTGTATAAGCAATACATGCTTTAACTATATTACATAACAGTTCAAGCATAGATTAATTGGTTAAGATATGTTTTTTCGACCAAATGATCGTATATTTTAACCCAATACGTAGCTCTAATACATGACACGTCAATACACATGCTCCCACCCTAACAATTGTCGAACTAAAAATTCGTTTTTAAACAATTAACTCAACTTTCTTTTAATATAAGAACACTTTCATTAAAACCATGTGCTTAACTTATATTGAGTTAGGTCATACCAAACATAGCTCAAGTGGTTAAAGCACCTATCTCTGACCAAAAAGGTCAATAGTTCGAACCCCCACCCCCACAATGTTATACTCAAAGAAAAAAAAACACTCATATTGAATTAGGTTACCTCACTAAACAGTCATAGTTCATCATTTAAAGCTCTTCTCGTGGCCATGACATTCTCCAAATTTGATTTGCTGGCATAACTTCGTTGACATACTCCTGTAATTGAAATCTATTCCCCTTAAATATTTTTCAACGTAGATTATTTTTCAGCCATCCACCAAAATTTTCTTTCCCTAGTAGAGCCCAACAAAAATTTGTCAACTATTGACACTAAGTTATTTTACGAAAATTCATAGACTAAATATATATGTTTTTTTTTTTTAATACAACATGTTTGGGGGTTGGAGATATATGTCAATATACTCGCTTTCGCAAATACATATGCTTTTAAAGTTCAAGAATCGGAAATTGAAAAATATGAAACTAGAATTAAACCTAAGAATATGGATGATCATAAATTAAATTTATTAATTTTTAATTAATTTCGAGAATTTGGTTATCCGGGTAGGTTGAAATCAAAACCCATGGACTGTCCAATGCCCCGGATTGCCAGCGTGGCACAAATCCAGCCGTCAGATCCCATTAAGCAAAGTACACACCTCCACGCCAAACGTGACATCGAAAAAGCTGCAATCCGATCCGCCGGATTAAAAGACGTGGATCGCCAGCGTGGAACAAATCCCAGCCGTCCGATCCATTTTCGAACAAAACAACCATCCCGCCATCGCAGCCCATATATATTCAACCTCCCGTTCTTCACAGCAATCTCAATCGTCAATAGTTTCAATTCTCCTTCGTATTCATCAAATTTTCAGAACTTCATTTTCAGAGAAGTATTCCGTTTCCGACGAGAGTTATCAATGGAGGGAACGAAGGGCGCCGGAGGAAGAAAAGGAGGCGACAGAACTAAGGTCTCGAAGTCTGTCAAGGCCGGACTCCAATTCCCCGTCGGAAGAATCGGACGATACCTCAAGAAAGGACGTTACGCCAAGCGTACCGCCGCCGGTGCTCCGATCTACCTCGCTGCGGTGCTCGAATACCTCGCCGCTGAGGTAATCACACAATAGAGACGAAATTCATTTTCCTTCGCTTTCTCAGTATCCAAATGGGAATCGATTTCTCAAACTTATGTTGTGTAATGTAGGTTTTGGAATTGGCGGGGAATGCAGCGCGCGACAACAAGAAGAACAGGATAAACCCTAGGCATGTTCTTCTGGCGGTCCGGAACGACGAGGAGCTAGGAAAATTGCTTCAAGGAGTAACCATTGCTAGTGGTGGTGTTCTTCCGAATATTAATCCGGTTCTGCTTCCGAAGAAGACATCGTCGAATTCCACTCCTTCGACTGCTGAAAAGGCTCCGAAATCGCCGAAAAAGTTGTGAATTAAGTAACAAGTTCCTAGAGTAAATTTAACTTTTTTTTTTTTTTTTGTAAAAATTTTAGGACTCTCATGGGATCCTTAGAAGAATCGATGGTTTTGATATCTGGTTTGCTTGTGATGTACGTATCCGTTTCACAAAATTTAATGAAAAATTTATCGTTTATCTAGTTGTTTCGTTGATCGGCTCGTTTATATCTTCCCTTAAATCATAAACAAAGGGAATAGCTATTTAAGGATGATTGGCAAAAATACCGATGAAAAATAAAAGAAATGGTCTTTGATCAATTCTAGTTTTAAAAACTACAGAGACGTAAATGAATTTATTTTTGTATTTGAAATTGAATTGAGGTAAAACAAAATTAGTAATACGGAAATTCGGAGTATATTAGTTTGGGCTTTTGTTGAATGGCCCATGGGCCGATTGTTATAACCAGGCCCAATAATATAGTCCTAGAAGCCCTGTCGGAACCCGCCATTTTCCTGGCCGGAGTTTTACCGTAATCAGGGTTTAGGCGGGGGATTTGGAGGACACGTCTCGATTTAACCACGGCGAAAGAGAATTTCGTAGCCAAAGATAACGCAGATGATCCAATTTCTGGTACCATTTATGTGGATTGTTCTTCAATCTTCATCTGGATGCGGTTTTTTATTTTTTTTTAAAGCTTTTTGTTGATGTCTTTTACTTATCGACGAATCTGATTTTGACAGAAAAAGGTTTCGAAATCGCATAACACACTCATACGGATCGCGGCTTTTGCTGCTGCTGGTTCTTGTTTCTTGTACGGCAGAAGCGAATTAGATTCGAGTGAGTTCTTGAACTCTTTGATTGATTGTCGAGAAATGGATCAACATAGCTGAATAGTTTGGGTGTTATTTTTCCGTTTTTCTGCCGAGTTCACACTGTAGTTGAACGTAAATGTTCAATTAGTTAACTTCTTGAAAATGTCTACTCATTTGTCTGCACACTGTCATCCATTCGCTTAGTTTTTTGGGTGTTTTCCACGTTTCTTCATTGAAGGACCCACGGTAGCATTGTCGATTCCTGCTTCTTGGAGCGAACCACTGTTTCTTCCATGCCAGACCACGCAGGGCTTAAAGGTTTCGTCGATTCCGGCGTTTGATCACCGGGGATTGGGTATCTCTCTTGATTGCAAGTTAGTTTTCTATTTCATTTCTGTTTTTACTGGAAATTTGCTTGATGTGTGAAATTGTAGGCCTTCCGTTGTTCGCTTCAAGAGTCGGTCCTGCTCCACCATCTGATGCGGAAAAGGAAACGCCTGGAGTTGCTGGAGATGGCCAGAAGCCTTGTCCACAATGTTTGGGAAGAGATACAATTGCTAATGCAGCAGCAAATGTCGGCCCTGCTGTTGTAAATATATCTGTTCCTCATGGTATTTGAGTTTGCAATTTTCATGTTATTTTTCCCATGGTTTTCCTGAAGAAAAAAAGAAGTCGTAAGAGTTTGTTTCCTTAGGTATTTATGGAATTGCTGCTGCCAAAAGCATGGGCTCCGGAACTATTATTGACAAGGATGGTACAATTTTAACATGTGCCCATGTTGTGACTGGTTTTTACAGTTCACGAGCTGTATCGAAAGGAAAGGTAAGCAGTTCTATAGCTTGTTAGTTAGCTTTCTGAATTTAATAAGAATATGAATAGCGTTGTTTTGTAGAAATATTGATATGTTTATATTGCTTGGATTTAGTAAATCTTTTTTTACTTTATGCCAATTTTTGAAAATTAGATTAATTTTCTTCCATGGTCAATACTATGTTCTGTTTGTTACGATAATTTCATGTTAGTTTATGTTTGTACATAGTTTGCAATTATGTTTTTGACAGAACTTTTCCAATGGCGAATGTCTTTTTAGCTCTTCAGACCATTGATAAGCCACAAATGTCTTCATAATTCTCTGTTGAACCTTCATATTTCGTTCAATTAAGTTTCAATCTTAGAACTGCTGAATGCTTGCGCGTTATTTTTTTAAAAATTATTTTATATTTGAACTGACATAGGTAGAGGTTACTTTACAAGATGGTCGGACGTTTGAAGGTACAGTAATGAATGCTGATTTTCACTCTGATATTGCCATCGTAAAAATAAATTCTAAAAGCCCTCTTCCCATGGCAAAACTTGGTTCTTCAAGCAAGCTTCGACCTGGGGATTGGGTTGTAGCAATTGGGTGTCCACTTTCACTTCAGAATACTGTCACAGCTGGTATAGTAAGGTAGCCAAATGGTGAAAGTTTCTCTGTCCTTGATATTTTATTTCCATGGAAGAGAGAAAAACATAAACTGTTTATAAACTTTTTTCACATCGTTGTTAGTGAACATATGAATGAAACATCCTCCTTTTCAGGATGGCGTGCTTAAGATTAACTGTTATCTATACTTACTGAACAATCTAGGTCTACATCTACTCGCCGAAATTAGAAGGCGAAGATTGAAACAAAATTAACAGGGTAGCTGATTAGAGTTTATGCAGGTTTTTAGTAATATTTGGTTGTCTACTTTTCTTCTTTGATCCAGTTGTGTTGACCGTAAGAGCAGTGATTTGGGTCTTGGTGGAATACGAAGGGAATATCTGCAAACAGATTGTGCAATTAATGTGGTATGTATCACTTTCTTTTTCTACCGCATCTCACCTTGCAATAACCTATATTCCTTATTGTGGTAGAAGTTTGTGAACTTATTATTCTAGCCTTATTGTACACAAAATGTTGGCATTCTGTAATCTATATTTGTCGTGTAGGGAAATTCTGGGGGCCCTCTTGTTAATATCGATGGTGAAGTTGTTGGTGTGAACATTATGAAAGTGGATGATGCTGTTGGATTAAGTTTTGCTGTACCAATTGATTCAGTCTCCAAAATTACAGAGCAATTCAAGAAAAGAGGGTAAACCGAATTTAGAGACTATAGTATGGTTGCTAGTGAATTGGATTGAATTGAAGACTTCATTTGTGTATGTAGAAGAGATCTAGTTCACTCTCATTTTTCCTCTTTACCTTGAAGTATCCTCATTTTTCTGTATCATTGCTTTAATTCTTTTTGCCCTTTATTTTGTCTTAGTTGTTTGCTTGAATCCTCTAATAGAGTGGTGAAGATTCATTTGTCTGAATTGAATTCGTTGAGATGTTTTCTGTGATCTAGAATGTAATATGATTTAGTTGTGAATTAGTTGAGAAATTGCATTAAACCTGGTGATTTCATCTACAAAATGTGGGCGGCTCTCTCTCCCTCTCTTTCTATCTCCATCTATAAAATTGATTCTCAATTTTGTTTGCCAATAGGAACTAGAATATGCTTTACTTCCTGATCTATTTTTTGATAGATGATGATAATGTAGTGTAATGACGCAGGAGAGTTATTCGGCCTTGGCTCGGATTGAAAATGATTGATCTCAATGAAATGATCATCGAACAACTTAAAGAAAGAGATACCACTTTTCCAGCTGTCACTGAAGGGGTTCTTATAGCTATGGTAATATTACAATCTGATCTAGGAGTACCGACGTGTCTTTGCGTTTAATATAAATTTGGGACGAGTGAATAGATTCTTCAAATGCTTCAATAGGTAACTCCTGGGTCCCCTGCTAGTCGTGCCGGATTTCGTTCGGGTGATGTTGTCATTGAGCTCGATAGCCATCGTGTTGCAAGTATCAAAGAGGTATTCGAACCTTCTTAGTTCCCATTAGTAGTATTGTGTTTTAGATCATTTTCTACTTATTACATATCAGTGAAGCTCAGTGTTTAATTTTGTTGCAGATCATTGAAATTATGGGAGATAGAGTTGGGGTTCCATTAAAGGCAGTTGTGAAGAGATCGGTTAACAGCACCATCACTTTGACTGTTCTTCCGGAGGAGTCCAATCCAGATATGTGATTTTTTACACTACACATTTATATTGTTTTCCTTCCCATTTCTGCCCTTTTTTTAATCAACTTTCTTTCACTTATGAAATGGGTGGAATGGCAATCATCAATTTTGGTTTAACTTCGCAACTAGCTTGGGTGAAAAGAAGTGAGTTTTGTAGTTAGAGTTATATTGTTCACATTTCTCGTATATCACACATTTGTTACATGTGTTGAACTCAAAAAGAAGACTGGAAAAAAAAAATTAATGGCCTTATTTTTAAAACAATAAAAAAAGGCAAGTTTGATGCTATATATTCATAGTTTATTGTTTTTGCTAATTAGCTATATTTAACATCTTTTAAAAGATTTTGATGTTGAATGTATTTAATTTCACAATATAAAATAGTGGTGGAAAAAATCCTAATATGAAATATAGTTTAATACCATAAAAGAATGAACAGATCGATTTAGAATATGCGGTATTTTTTAAAATTTTGAACATTTTGATAGTAAAATTTCACCAAAAAAAAAAAAAAAGAACACGCATTATTTTTTTTATTTTTAATGAATCGACTGAATTTCAATGGATTATGGCAGCAAATTACTCTCAGTGTATTGTACACACATATAACCCTAAAAAAAACACGTTTAACCCTAAGAAAACACTACCACGAAAGTAGTAAAATCACGTTTTTAATCCAAAATTAGTCATAAAAATGTAAAAATGTCCTTTCCCAACTTGATCATGTGATTTTAACATGTGATTCATAATCCACATCATGATGGGGTATAAAATACCATAAAATAAATATATATTTTAAATTATAGTAGAAAGTTTACAATTTTACAAAAAACATTATAATTCAAATGTCAATTTTAAATTGTGTAATTTCTCCATTCCTTTTTATTGGTTAAAGATAAATATCAAAATCAAGGACATAGTTTTTAAAAGGTCAAATTAGTGTTTAAAAATGATATCCAACTACTAATTAATGATAGTTTATAACAAATCAAGTTCATTCCCAATTAAGAGGTACTTACCATCTTTTCAAACAAACAAAAAAGAAGGTATTTACCATATTTCTCAAAAAAAAAAAAAAAGAAAAGAAAAGAAAGAGAGAAAGTATTCACCATATTTTAAATAACAAAATTTACATATTTTTTTAAAGAAAAAAACCCTATCAACATTCAATAAATCAAGGAACATGCATAGAGGTTAGAGTAACCGTATCAAGAATTTCATAACTTAATGTAACACATACATAACACACCTAATGCAATATAACACAACCGTTGCCATTATCGAACCACTCCTAAATTATTGAAATTTTCAAGAGGATAAAAAAAAATATCATAAATGCTAATATGTCAAAAACATCCCACCGATGATTTTATCTAAGAGTTGAATTTTGATCCTAATAACAGCATAACAATATTGAAATATTGCTTTCTTCAACTATAGTATAACTTAGATTGATTAAGGAAAAATACTGAGGTCTATAATTTCAATCCATCCGATTAACAAACAAAATCCTCTAACAAATGCATAACACGTGAAAAGCATCCAACCGACGATTGAATATCCTCGCAATATATGACAAACTAGAAGGATAAAAATTAATTTCAACCATACCAAAATCTAACCAGCAAAGGCAAGAATTCACAAGATAGCAAACTCTTTAATTTGAAATTACAAAGTTTTTTTAAGGAGAATAATATCAATCAAAAGCATAGCACATAGTTAGGGAGCATATGACCAACACGCAAACAAATCAATTACATCAAATCCTCGGCAACATATAACCAAATCATTATAGAGTTAAAAATAATAATTATATAGCAGAAGGATGAGGAAATTATCACTTGGTGTAAATAATGTGCCTCTAGAAAAACAAACATCCATTTGGAATTTAAGCAAAGATATATGATTGTTTCAAAACAAGAAGCACCCAACTGATTGTTTCAAAGCGAAGTTTCAAATCCTCTGGCTGGATGATCAATTAATCAAAGAGTCAATAGAGAAATTAAGCAACAATTAACGAGTTTATATCAACACAACCAATCAAAGAAAATTCACAAAAAATAGTCATCTAAGATACATTACCAACTATTAGACCATCTAAAAGTAAAAACACTAAAATCCCCACAAAACTATCTCCTACGATCAGAGGAGTAATTTTCAAGGACATCCGATTTAAAGATTTCTATTTTGTATCAAATCCAATAACATGTGAAAAAGAAATAAACAAACAATTTCAAGTAATAAACCAATTCCATCAAGAGTGAAACTTTGATCCTATGCAAAAACTAACTTTGACAACAAAAATGAATAATCTTTCACTAGAAAAAGCCGACTTTGAAACTTTAAGCAAAGAAATAGGATAACTTGAAAAGAGTCCAATGTTTTTTTCTTCCTTCGACCAATGCATAATTTGTCTTAACCATCCCACTAATGATTCCAAGGCTTTTTTCTTATCCTCCTACTATAACTCATATTGAATATGCTCATTTGTTTCATTAAAGGAGGATCGATTTACCCAACCATCGAAGAGTCAAATTAAATATGAGTTATAGTAGGAGGATAAGAAAAAAGCTGCCTTTGAAACTTTTCAAAGAAATAGGATAAATTGAACGAGTCCAATGTTTTTTTATTTCCTTCGACCAATGCATAATTTGTCTTAGTCATCCCACTAATGATTCCAAATCGATCCTCTTAATCTTATTTCATGATTGCTTTAATGAAATAAAGGATTATATTCAACAAGATAACGGGTCAATAGTTTCTAATCCTCAACCACATATAACCCAACCATCAAAGAGTCAAATTAAATATGAGTTATAGTAGGAGGATAAGAAAACTATAGCTGTTGTAGATAATATCCCACTAGAAAAAAGCAGCCTTTGAAAATTTAAGCATAGAAATAGGAAAATTTGAAAAGAGTCCAATGTTTTTTTTTCCTTTGACCAATGCATATGGGTCAATAGTTTCAAATCCTCAACCACACATAACCCAACCATCGAAGAGTCAAATTAAATATGAGTTATAGTACTAGGGCCTTTGAAACTTTAAGCAAAGACATAGGATAAATTGAAAAGAGTCCAATGTGATTTTGTCCATCGACCAATGCATAATTTGTCTTAACCATCCCACTAATGATTCCAAATCGATCTTCTTAATTCTATTTCAAGATTGCTTTAATGAAACAAAGGAGCATAGCTAACGGGTCAATAGTTTCAAATCCTCAACCACATATAACCCAACCATCCAAGAGCCAAATTAAATATGAGTTATAGTAGGAGGATAAGAAAACTATAGTTGTTGTATATAATATCCCAACAAAAGCCACCTTTGAAACTCTAAGCAAAGAACATTGGATAATATTCCACTAGAAAAAAAACAGCCAACCATCCTTGAATCTTTACGCAAAGAAATAGGATAAACTTAAAAGAGTTCAATGCTTTGTTACCCTCCAACAAATGCATAATTTCTCTTAAACATCCCACCAATGGTCATAATGAGAGAGCAATAATATTGTTTTCATCTATGGTAGAAAAATCTACGAAGTAGCATGCAAGAAATTGAAGTCAAAACACCCACCCATCTCAACTAGAGAGCAATAAGGGTATACTGAAAAGTAATAAAAAACATTTCATCCATCTATGATTCCATCCAAATATCTCAAAAGCTGAAGTTAGAACAGAGAGCATTCCCACTAAACCACCATGTCCATCGATCAAACAAATAATTTGGATTTCATTCTAACAAATATAGCAGGATGTAAGGGACCACCAAAACGAAAACCCTATACCATCACATAGGGCATGTATAAAGCAATTCCAATGTTGCTCAGAGTCCGACCATGCATAACCCAAACAATCATCTAAATTTGAAACAAGATAGTCAAACTCCTAAATATGAAATTACCAAACAAATTTAGGGAAAAGACACATCAACAGAGAGCATTCCGTATTAGAGGATCTTAAAAAAATTTATGGACCGCAGAATACTTTCCGAGTTCATCTCTCAAGACCGACCTTCGAACATCCGTCGTGCTTCACGGATTATTACTCTACCCCCGATTTATAACAGATCACGAGATCGTTTGAAAGAGAGCTTACTCGAAAATAAAAGGACCAAAAAATCGATTAAGAGAAATTACCGAATAAACCCCATCAAAAAGTTTCGGATCTATAAACCCTACCGAATAAAGCATAAATCCATCAACGAAATCACGATGCCTTCAAATATTCTCCACATCCCCCCGTTCGAACTTATTAAGAAATCACAGGTTGAGAATCGACACACGCAATACGTATAAAGAATCGTAACAATAAGAGTGAATGGGGGAAAAAGTACCTTCAGATCGATGAGGAGTCGGAGTTGATTCAAGGGAAGGATCTCCCATTTTATACTGTGGGGATTTCAGTAATCTTCTCGACATTTCCCCGCCCACAAAAAAAAAGGAAGAAAGAAAAAGGGATGAGACAGGAAGAGGGAGACAAATCCCTAAAGATCTCATCGCCATGTTTTTTGGTTTTCTTGCATCGCAAGCTCAACGGTCACTCCAAAAACCCTCAATTGAAATCGCCCAATTTCCATTGTCTGATCTTTTAAAGCGCTCTCTCTTACTCGATTTTCCCTTTTTGCCCCAGCAACTTCCCGCGCACACCTGTCAAAAAAAACTTCCCGCGCACTGCAAAGTCGAAAATGCCCTCGAGTCACGCTCACCTCCACGTCATACCCGTTTATTTTTTATTTTTTAGGAAAAGCCCGTTTAATTTTTAAATAATACATTACGACATCGTTTATTAGGAAATTGCCTTCGTTTATTCAAATGTACTTTTCCGGGAAATTGGGTTTCTAACCCATTATATAGGATTTTTGACCCTTTTTTAAAAAATTTAATTTGTGATTCCTACGGTTCTAATTTGTGATCTCTTTTCACTTTTTGTCTAGGTAAAATTATCAAAATATCATTGTTTATTTTAACTAAAATTATCCACCAATATATTCTCTCAACACTTACCATTGTTTTTTAATTTTTGAATCGATTAATTTAGGAATCAATTACTTAACATAATCCACACAAAAAAAAATTTGTATGATCCAAAAATAAATGCATAAGATTTGTCCGGATTTAATTACAAAAAAAAATTAAGATTTCATAAATATCGGGCCAAAATTGCATTAAATGCCCGAGATCTTTGTAATCTTGATTTTTTTTGTAATTAAATTCGCACAAATCTTATGTAATTATGTAAGTTTTTTATTTTTTCATATTAAACTTTAGTTAGATTTTTTTAGAGTTGTAATTAATTATTGTGAGGGATTCGTAGAGGGAATAAAGATTGGAAAGAGATTTGTGGGGATATTGATTTTGAAACATGAGGGTACTACGTTAATTTCACATTTAAAAATTATGAAATTATTAATAAATAAGGAAGAGTGAGGTCATTAGATTAGTTTTTTTTGAAGAATGAGGTCATAAATACAAAGTGAATTATGGTAGGGGTCAAAATTTTAAATTTCCCTATTTTTCCCTCAATTTTCATTATTAATGTTTTCGAAATCCAATTTTTCACCCTCAATTTTTTACTCCCATTCAACTTTACTTTGTATAAAATATTAGAATATTTGCTTCTGTTTATTACTTTCATTAACTAATTTTAACAAAGAAAAAAAACATAAAATCTACCAAAATTTATTATTATTATTTTTTAATATATGTGATTGTACACGCCAGCTTAGGCCCATATTCACTAATCTTATGGACTAATCACTTGACCCTACAACATTTGATGTCGGGAAACACATATGAATTAGTAAATTAGTTTAACAAAGAGAAAGAATGACATCAAATTAGTTTACCCTTAAATAATAGATCTCCCAAACTCACAAATTCTTAGTAAAATTTGTATTCTTTAAATTCCGTAAATTTTATATTTAGTCTATGTTATAGCCTAGGGAACAAAAGCAAAGACTAGACCGGGGAAGAAGCGCACGGGTCAAGTAAGCGCCAAAAAACGTCGACCCGGGCCAACCTGGGTCGACCTTAGCCGACCAAGCGCCTCGGCCCGGAGACCTCCTCGGTGCCGAGTAGTTCTCGGCCTTCGAACGAGAACTGTAACGGCCCACCCGACCGTTTCGCAGTACCTCCCGTTTCGCAGTTACACTCATAACGAGTTTGAAATCCTAGGATTCATAGGGGACTGCTATAAGAGGGAGATGGACGGAACCCTAGAGGTATGCAAAAAATTAAATACCCTACTCTCTATACTCTAATTTTATATCCATCTACTTTCCTTGCTAACTTAGACATCGGAGTCCGTGTGACTGGAGTCACACCGATTTAGGTTTGATTGGTTTTGTAGGTTTTTTGTCCCCTGTTTATCAAGTTTGGTGCGAACCTCAGAAGGAACCGGGAGAGCATAATTCACGCATCAACGGTCTCTATTTTATGATTGGTTGAACCTATATGAGATATATTATTTTACCAAATTTTCAAATAAATTATAATATTTATCAAATATTTTAGGTAAATAATAAGCTTTACAATTTTAACTTCAAATGTTTTGAAATCTTTCAAAAAGACTTCAATTTCTCCTTAAATTAAGGGATTGTACAATCCCTTATGCCAAAACGAGCATAACTCTACGGTAATTGACATATACCTCCAACAACAGGTTGTGAGTTCGATCTCTCACCCCACATGTTATACTAAAAAAATAATCTCTTCGTATTCGACTTTATTGTATAATCTTTCATGAATGTTATTTATGACCGTAGATCCAAAATAGTAACTTAGCATTTAGTTGGATTTTATAACATTAATTTCATGAGTGCTCTCCTCTCTACTAGTTGCCTACTTTTGTGAATAAGAAAATATCCTATGAATCTTCTTTTATACCACACGCTACACACATTTTATATTGTTTTTCCTCCCATTTCTGCTTTTTTTTTTTAAATCAAATTTCTTCCACTTATGATTTGGTATAGTTTGATTTGAAATGGGAGGAATGACAAATCATCAATTTTGGTCAAATTTGCAACTAGCTTGGGTAAAAAAAAAAAAAAAAAAGTGAGTTTTTAATTATTGTATACTATGAGATTTGTTAGCTAGGTTATTTAAATTTGGCTCCTGAAACTTATTTATAAATTATCCATTTTTATATATGTACTCCTACTTATCAAAGATATGCTATATAAAAACTCTAAGTGATGTGGGATGTATATTTGAATTTTGGATCTTTTAGTTGAACTATGTTATTTGGTTAAATTGTCAATTTGAATATATTTCAATGGTTAAGATACACATTTCACCTGTTGAACTCGACAAGAAGACTAGAAAAAAATGGCTTTTATTTATAAAACGATATAATGATACATCAAATTATCAATAGAAACTCTACATGATGCCAAGATAAAATAAAGGTGATGCTATATTTTCCCACATTAAAAAAAAACTAAACTAAACTAAAAAAGTGAATGACGGTTTGGAAAACTTTTACTTATTTTTTAATTTTCAAAATGTTTATTAATGAATTATAAAAATTAATGTTATTTCACAGCTTCATTATTTTGAAAAGAATACCCTCCGAGGGTTGAAGATATTTTCCAAAAGTATTTTCAAAGTTTTGTTTGTGATTCGAAAATTCAAAAAAAAAAAAAAAATTGACGGAGCTAAAATAAAGAATTTAGTAGTATTTTTACAAATTAGAAAAACTATTTTGGAACTAAAATTCAGAGACTTCATAATGAATTTAGAGAATGTTAGATGAAATCTATCTATTATTAGAAACTTCGAAACATAATAATTTTTATTGATATTTTTAAAGATAAAAATAATTTAATAGTTATGTATGTTAATAATTAGAAAATCTTCGAGGGAGGCTCAAATTTTATTTTCTATTTTCGTTCTGAAAAAGGAAGAAGAAAATTTTGAAATTTGTCTTTGACATGTCTTCAAATTACCTTAGATACAATTTTGAAAGTTAAAATAAATAGTAATTTGTATAGTATTTAATTGTTTTTCACTTTTAATAATTTTTTTCTAAACAAATTAAATTAAAAGAGAAGAAAATATTACTTATGAATTTGAACAAGATAAGTAATGCTTTCAGAACCATACTTATATTAACTTCCAAAGGAATCGAACAATTGGTTAATTGAATTTTGTATCGACAAAAAAAAATCATGAAATTAGAAAATTAGAAGAAAAAACCAAAAACTACGAACACGGCGGAGCGACGACGCCTCCGCCGTCACTCCGTTCAGTGGCACGAATCGTCCGGCCAAAGCAATACGAAAAATACAAAATGCCGCGGCGGCCGCCGGCCGGCGAGAGAAGCCACGAGAAACCGCAAATTTGATCCATAAAATTCAAATTCGAATCATTACAATTCAAAAGATTTCCGAGCCGAACGAAAGCTTCGGCAATGGCTTCGTCTCCTCCAAAAATTCGTTTCCTGCGGAGTTCAATCCTCAGAGTTAGGGCATCCTGCTGCAGCTCCGATTCCTCCAAACAGAATCTCATCGGAAAATTCCAGACCGGATTGTCGCCGAAGTAATTAGCGAGCGGCGTAAATTGGACGGCCGGCTCGCCTCCGACGACGGAGACGGCCGCGTAAACTTTGGTTTTCTGGAAAAAATTGACGAAACTGAGAACGCCTTTTTGGCCTTCGGCGCAGGTGATGTTTATGTTGAATTCTCTGAAATCAGTCGACATTTCGAAGATCGAAAATGAAAGTGAAAATGGAGGATTTGAGAGAGGCGTTTGTTTCTCGAGAAAAATGAATTGAATGTGTGAATTTTGATGTGAGAATCTTGTGTTGGTTTGTTTATAAGTTGAAGGGAAGATTCGAATTGGAGAAGGATTAGGAGACGTGGATTTTGAAGTTCTTTTAGTAGCTTTGAAATTTGTTATCTATAACGATTTACAACTCTTTTTAAATTTTCCTAAAACTATAACGAGAAGATAATAAAAAAAAAATATCTTAATCTTGAATGAAATTCTAAATTTAATATGTATTTTTAAAAATGTTATAATTTTTTTTAATATAGTCCAAGTTTTAGAGGTTGGAAATATGGAAGTGAAAATATTGATAAAAAGTCGAAAAATTATTAAAATAAAATAATTCATAAGAAGTATTTGAATTAAAAAAAAAGCATTTTGCATTTTTTAAATAAGTTAGAAAATCTTATTATTAATATTGTATCTATATTAGTGAATATAATATATATATATAGTCGAATTTTTTGTGATAGCACCATTGATTCACCCTTTATGTCGATGAAAATATTGACCTATTAAATTTAATTCTTTGGATCTAACATAAGCTTGTAAAATTTTTTAACTTCTTCCTATATGTTTTTTCTTTTTTTTGATATTCGTGAGTGTCCGGGCCAACTTACATGCACCTCGACTAATTTCACGGGACAATCGCTTGATCCTATAACATTTTGTGTTGGAAACACATAAGAATTACTAATTTCATATTTATTTTAAGGTATTTATGGAAATGCCTCTCTTTTTTTTTTGAAGTATGTGAATGCCTCTATATATAATTAATATATATATACACACATATACATATGTATAAATCTAATCTTGTGCAGAATTCAACTTTAAAAAGTTGATTAAATTACAAGTTTAGTCTTTAAATTTAAGAACTATGACTAATACGTGTTCAATTTTTCAATTTTATGTCTAATAGGTTTGTGTAATTATAAAAAAAATATGTAATGAGTAAGGAGATAGATTAGGCACATAATTGAAAGTTCAGAAATTTATGAGATACTTTTTAAAGTTTAAGAACTTATGAATACAAAATTGAAGGTTTGGGGATATTTTAGATCATTTTTAAAGGTCAACGACCTATTAGATACAATCTAGAAGGTTTTGTGATTAAACTTGTAATTTAGCCTAAAAAATTGGATAATGGTTATAATGTCATTATTGTTAGTATCATTGACACCTAACAAGAAGTCCTTGTGGTTGTACTCTTTCTAATTTTGCCAAACCTATACATGGTTAATAGTTAAGGCACCAAAAAGGTTCTCTCAATAAGTTAAAAGGTTAAATTAATACACATAGATCATTAGCATTATGTTAATTATAACGGTATTAACGGTAGAAACTTAATAAAGCATGAACTAAAGTTTAAATTACTACCTTAAATTTTAGGTTAAGGTACTTTGAATTATCATTGGATGTAATCTTTATTGTTAACATTGTTAGTCTAAATGATGTCATGACATATGCCTATTAAACAAATATTTGATTTAGTATAATGCAACATTGATGAAGCACCACATGTTAGAGCCCGTGACCTCAAACATTTTAAATTTTTTTTATCATGGCCTTACCCTAACCCGACTTGGAACTTTTATTCCGTAGAATTTATCATTTTATTTTACTAAATAAAAAAAAAGATTCACATAAATATCATAAAATATGAAATTAGCATGGAGTTTAAAAACCATAGACCTGTTAAAAAAAAAAAAGAAGATAAATATTAAACCTAAAATAGAAAGTTGACATGATTATAAAGAATAGAATAACAATTCACCAATATAATTGTTGCAGTGGTTTATGATTTGAGATTCTAAAGTTGAATCAAAATGTCAACAATAATGAAGTGTATGAAAATCAGAACTTTGAAAAAGCCAAAGGGAAGAATGTTTTTCCTTTTCCTAAGAGATTAATATCCGTCCAGTTCATGTTCATGATCATGTTTCATGCCGCCTTCTTCTTTAGCATATATTCTATTCTGTGGAATATTCCAATTTTTTTAAACCTCAAATCTTCGTAACCATTCAATGCACATTAATATATAAACTAAAGTTTCCTCTCACTACAAAAATTCCATGAAAAAAGAATTGCTGTTCATTAATAAATACGGTTCCTTTTCTTTTCTTTAATTCATGAAAAAAGAATGTATATTCCTTTTTTACTCTAATATTTAACAAATCTCTATAATTTGACAAGAAAAGTCCCCAAAACAATAGGACTAATCATCAAAATGTGAAGAAAATAGAAGAGAAATAATCCATAGGAACTTAGAGTTTTAATATGCTAAAACATTATAACTTCAATAAAAAGAGCTTAAAGCCAAAAAGTCGAGAAGTTGAAATCCCACAGGGAGATTGAGAATTGAACTGAGCCTATTTGGATATAAGAGTTTATTTATCTCCAATTTAGAACCATATGAACTAGCAACTCTCATGCTTTGAGAACTCAAATTTTAAAAATTACTTTAGCATTATATACTTATCTGTACAAATCAACATTGCATATGGGTAAAATCACATAAGAAACAATGCATGCATTAATACCAGAAGGAAAATCAGAAGGTAAAAACAGATTCTATCTCATATCAGTGAACGATTCTTTACAAACTTTTTCAAAAAAATGCAAAAAACTAGTCATTCTAATGGAAACTTGCAACAATTTATTTTAAAAACTTCTGTAATCTAAAGCTTCAAAGCCTCATATACATGGCAGAGACATACTGATCAAAAAGGAAGACGTCTGAAGAGAGAGAGCTTAGAAATCAAAGCCATCACCAAAGCCAGCATCATATCCAGCATCATAGGCTGCAGCATCGCCCACATCTGAAATCATATCGCCGATCAGCAAACCTCCGAGCAGACCAGCTCCGGCTCCCAAAGCCAATCCACCCATTCCGCTCCTCTGTGGCTTATGCGGCTGTTGCACCGGCGGATATCCGTACCCCGGCGCCGGCTGTGGGTAGCCGCCGTACGCGTATCCAGGTTGTGGAGCCGGTGGATATCCGTACCCTTGCGGCGGAGGCGGATAAGCATAAGCGCTGCCTACCGGAGGCGGATGTGCACCGCCGGCCGGATATCCGGAACTAGATCCAGGATAACCTTGGGGATAAGCCGTCACAGGCTCGGCGGCTTTCTTTGCCGGTGGAGGCGGCGCCTGAACCGTGTATTTTTCCCCAAATTTGTAAGAAAACTCCACGGTGCCTTTCTCCTTTCCGCTCGGCGTCCTGACGGCGAAAGTCAGAGTTCTCTCGGATTTCTCGCCAACGCCTTTCGCAGTTTCATCGAGCAGTTTCTTGATCGGAACGAAAACCTTACCGATCTTCTTATCGCCAAAACTCCTATCGGAAACGAGTTTGATCTTCAGAGTAAGTCGGTTACCCTGTGCAGCAGCCTCATCGATTGTGAACCTCATCGAGTGATTCCACTGAGGATCCGTGCCGCCGTCTTTAGCCACCGGCGTCTTCTGCTTCGATTTCCCACGCGGATCGCCGGAGATCGAAACGACGGCGTAAACGTCCATCGTCGAGAAGAGATTCACGTTCTTTAAACCCTTGGCCCTCTTGATGTTGATATCTAACGTTCTACACTCCATGGCTGAAGAATCAGAGCAAGAAAATTCAATTCGATTCAAGGAAAATCGAAAGCAAATCTCGGAGTTCGGAATTCTTCTGGAAAATGAAACGAAATCGGAAGCAACTTGTGTTGTAGATAACTGTGAGTTCGCAAATGAAGGCTTCGGTTATATATAGGGCAGGAAATTCCGGGAAAATAAATTGGGGATATTTTCCCGGAAAGTGGAATTATTAAAAATAAATAAAAGGCCGACTAAAAAAGGAAAAAAAAATTGAGGGATTTGTGAACGCTTTGATTTGAAGCTTCTTTCTGGGATTCCAATTCAATTCCTAATTTTTTTTATTTAATTATATACGCGTTTTCATTTATTTAATTATTATTTCAATTTTATTTTTTGTCGCCTTTCAAATTTTTTACATTAACTTTTTTTTGTTTTTATTAAAATAATCAGAATTTTCAAATAGATATGAAGAAACAGAAAACTTTGAAAGGACCTTAAATTTCACACATGGAAGTTAGGATTTATAGACTTTGAAATTTATTTTTAAAACTAGATTATTTTTAAAGTTTGTTGTCACAATATAACCACCTCTCCAATTATCGATCCTCGTTCAATAAACTTCTATCATACATCTACGTAGAATCTACCAACCTTAACATAGTTTGGTTAAATCATTCTCTCATTTATTTGAGATTGGAGATTCAATTTTTTATCACTATATTTCTTACGTCATGAAAAAGTGATCCACTACATTATTTACCATATTTGCCTTAAAACTACTGAATTATGCTCATATTTGAAATATTATTAAATAAGAATGAGATGTATTTTTTGCCACGTAGAGATGAAATTTAGAGTTAATAAAAACATAAAGAAAATTAATATTTAATATTTATTTATAATCAAACCTTTTTTGCAATGAATTTTTCTCTTATTAATTGAAACTTTTTCACATCTAACAATGATTGTACAATTAAAAATATATGATGATTTCAAAGCAACAAAAGGTTAAAAAGATTCGAACTTCCATATTTATTAAGAGAAAAAAAAAGATTCTAATTTCCATATGGAATGAAGTTCAGAAGAAAATATTAAATATGGAATTTGTTAATATTTAAATTTTAATATCCCGTTAAGAAAAAAAAAATAATAAAAGATAGCTTATACGCGTCAAATGCGTGTGGGAGCGGCGCGTGAGGCGTGACGCACACTGAAAGCGCCTTTTTTTTTTTTTTTTTTTTGACAGAATTGAAAGCACAATTGAAACGGCAAGTTGCATCAGAAGCGGAATAGCCATGACAACTCCAAAGTCTTCTGGACTTCACCAGATACAACCTTTTTTCTCTTACTTATTTTCAAAACCAAAATTTTACTCATTATTATTATTTTCTTTTCAATAATTATTTATGACTTTTTTTAAAGGTTATATAAGTAAGTTTGTTCTCCGTGATTTTCTTCATTTATGAATTTTATTTTATTTTATTTTTTACTCAATGAAAATCCTTTTAATTCAACAATTTGAATTGTAGAGTGAAAGATCGATCACTATTTTAATTGGATGATCATGACCTCAATAGTACTCAACCCAACATAAACTCAATAGTTTCAAATTATTTTGTTAAAAATTTTATTATACTAACAACAGTTAATTTGATGATCGTTACGAGCTCCAATAATACTTAACTCAACATGATTTAGTAACTTAGAAAAATTATTTGGTTAGAGTAACTACTGGTGAAAATACTTTTTCATTTGTCAAAAATATTACATCACCAATGTAAAGTGAGATGGAGACCCTTGATGAAAGTATCTTTTAAAATTCATACATCAAGTAAATATATGATTTTAAAAATTCAATACGTGGTGGGATGAAATATAAATTCTCAAGTACAAAAAAATAAATACAAACAAATGGTGTATATGATCTTTAAAATAAGTACCACCAACGTTAGTTTAGAGCTAAGCATAAGCAACTAAAAATTAGGAGCTTATTTTTCATTGCCTAAAAGTTTTAAGCCAAAGAAGGAAAATGGTGACTTTTTTTTTTCTTAAAGTAAAATTGGGAAAATGGGGTAAAGTATTCTATTTTTATATTTAAAGCAAAACACATAAGGCAGAAAATAAAGCAAATTTTTCTCACTAGAGTCTCACAGTTCAACACACAATGGAAAGTAGAGAGAGTGAGTACTCACTCTTTGAATGGGATTCGTGGTCCACTACTCCATAGTCAACAATTTACATGAGAAAATTTGACCCAAAAAAAAAACAAAAAGAAAAAAGGAAGCAATTGAGCAATAATATGACCATATACTATCTCAATATCAGTACATTATGGTATCAACTTCAAATCCCATCTCCATCATCTTTAAGAAAATTGAAGCCCACTTGGAAATTCCAGAACTGCCCCCCTCTCCCCCCACCCCCTTTTTCTTCTTCCATTGCCCAGACTTCAAAAACACACCCCATTTAGGTTCATTTTGGAGGAAGTTATGAATTAAGCTCCCAAACGAGAGGCTGGGTTTCAACCAAACCGAACCAAGCCACGCCATGCTACTCGTTTCCCTCTTATATCCAGGTTCGGGTATGGCGGGGAGTATGTGAATTTTTTACCCTTGCAAAAAACTGTGCAGATTTTTTGTCATCAAAGAGGGTGGTAAGGCACGTAGCCTAACAAGCCAGTTACGTTGGTGACCACATCGCTGCACCTTGTTAAAAGGCTCAGCATCTGTTGGGAAATGTCAGTGGCAGCAGGGACGGGGGCAGGTGGTGGTTGTGGCGGTGTCGGTGGTGCCGTGGAGGATGTGTGGTGGTGGTGGTGGTGGTGGTTGAGTGAATTTCTGGGTGGTGGCATTTCCGAGTGTTGATGCATAATATTTGTAGTAATAGTATGAGTATGAGGGGGTTTAGCGAATTGGGGTGGAATTGGGAGTGGAGGTGGAGAAACGACCTTTTGAAAGAAGTTACTATTAATATCCATTGCAACAGAAGATGTTCCACCATCTGCAAAATTAGCATTGATGTTGTTGTTTCTATTACCAATCATCATCAATTGCTCTCCCTTGCTACTTTCTTCCCCGCCCAACATGAATTTCACTCGCGCCGTTCCTTTGCTGCTGCCTCCCATGCCGATGCTGGGTGCACCGGGTTCGTCGCCTGATGACTTCTTCAGGCATGATTTGAGCTGGACTGCTGGGAGTGGTAGAAGGGGCGGTTGATGTATGACCGGGGTAGATGCCCGCCCTGGTAAGACCGTGGGATCCTTCATCCTGGGAGCTTCGATAGGATTGTCATCTGTGCTGACCTTCTCGGATTCGGGTGCTTCGGTTGCAGGAGCTCCTACTTCTCGAAGCTGGTACTTCACATTTACATTCCCAAATAAGGACTTGTTTCCCATTGCATACTTGAATGCTGCTTGCGCATCGGATTTGTAAAGGAAAACAACACGACATGTTAATGATTTCCAGAAGATGCGGAGACCTGACTGGTCAATAGGCCCAAACCGACCAAACCTCGCCTTTAGTTCATTGAGAGATGGAAGCGATGTGTCGGGAGGAAACTTCAAAACCAGCATGGTTGGATCGACTTTCCTTACTGAAGGAGGCTCCAACTTCTTCACAGAATCTCGCTTGACCATCTTTACTGTTGTAGGTAATGCAGAATCTCTGGATTCTCGTTTCTGGCTATCAACAAGTTTCTGGGTACCCTTTTTCTCTGATGCCAACAATTTCATATCACTAATTTTCTTCAACTTCTTTGCTGCCATTTCCTCCAGACGATCCGATGGGACACGTTTCCGCCCAGATTTTGTTGGATCTTCACGTCTGAGTAAGGGTTTAACTGAGTTCGAGGACGACAAATCTCGAACATTCTCACTTAAATTATCAGTTCCAAGGCTAACATCTGGAGATTTAACTGCACGAAATTCATTAGATTCAGCCTCAGAAGGCGGAGACGATGATAGACTTTTCTGATAAACAAGTGAACGAAACCGCAGGAAGAACTTCTGAACAATCACATGGCAATTCCTTTCAGTCCCATGGAAAGGATCAAGAGCAAAGGCCTGCAAGTCACTTAATAGTTGGGGCACATCGGCCTCGTCATTCCCTCGGCCAAACACTGGCAACACACTAGCATGTGAGATGGAGTTATTTGAGGACGCAATGCTTTTTTTCTGATGTTCCAGCCGAAAATCCTCTCTCGAACTGGAACCAACCTGGTTGGATTTATCTGCAAGTTTTCCTACAGAGCTCCCAATCTTCTTTGAGACCAACGGCTTTTGTACATGGTCAGAACCTATTTCCACACCTAAATCTCGCTTCTTTTTCTTCTTCTTTTTCTCCACCATAAATGAGGTTCCAGAGGAGCTCATGTCTTCTGCTGGCCGTTTTAGAACCTTTGGCTTCATGACTCCTCCAACAGAACTATCTCCATCCGAATATTTCACACCAGCTGATCCAGCTGATGAAGGATCGGGGGCGACGTGGCTGTCCAAATTTTGATCCAATGTGCAGTCGCCTTCAACATTCACTGAATTACTAAATTCTGGTTGTTGAGGAATTTCAGAAGACTTCAGTATAATTTCAGCCCCCGAAGCTTCAGCTTTGTCATGAAGAGGAGGCTCACTATCCACCAACATGCTAGGAAAAGCCCTCTCACTTGCCATATCAGGGGGCGCATCGTTCCTAGAACCAACAACTTCACTGGGCACCATTGTCTCTTTCATTTCCCCTGGAGGAACTATTTCCTTATCAGAGGATGCCTCAATGCCCATAGAATGCACTTGGCTAACAACATTGGCACCCACGGCCACCTGACCCATCTCGGCTACACTGCTAGGTAAACTCAAACTAGAAATTACACTATCCCTACCAACAAACCCGGTGTGTTCACCTTTTGCCAGTATGTGAGGCCCGACAGAAACAGTTGGAGTTCTCTTTAACAGAACGTAATCTCCAACGCCTCCAGTTTCAGCAGATTCCGCCACAAGAGATAAGGGAACAGTAGAAGTTGCCAGCTCCTGATTAGTCCCAATGTCCTTCAAGTTACTCGGTTCATCTCGGCGTTTGAGAAGGTACCTGTCTTTCTTAGATTGGTCCTTCAACTTCATAGACTTTACTGCACTTTTCCCACCCCCCAAAGCTTCAGCAATCACCAGGGGGCCACTCAAAGGAGCTGGTAAAAGCAAATCCGTCAGAACCAGATAAATATAACACACTTAACATTTCCTAGTTCATAGAAAATTAGTACAGGAAAAAGAAGGGATTTAAGGATCTGGCTGAAACTGTAATTAGCTTAACAAATTGATGAGAAGAAAATGCACTTCAAAAGTAAGTCATACAAGCAAGTTATGCAAGATAATTCTTCACTCAAATGGCAGCAAAATAGAATAAAATTAATACAAAATTTCATATGGAATAGACCACAATCGAGGCATACGTATAATTCAGTTAGGAGATAAATATTAAGGGCATCCCTGTTATAATTGACAAACAGAGAAGATGCTAATGATACAAAGTCAAGCAGTCACCGGAACAGAAATTTTATATGACCAAAAAATGGCTCGACAGATATTTTCAATGATCCTTAGAAAGGAAAGGAAGGGAAGGGGAAAACTACCCATTTCGATCAATAGATGCATGATGCATTACAAATTTAAATGCAGTATTCTAAGACAATTTTACTTATAAGACTGAAGTTCACAACTGCAGAAAACTACATCGGCACGAACGAAAAAAGGGGAAAAAAACGACTGGTAACAGCCAAATACAGAAACATTAAATGGACCAGTCAGATCATTTGATAGGTTCATTAACAATGGTCAGTTGATTAAGGAAGAAACTTCATATACATGGCATGCATCGAGAGTTTAAATCAAACATTGTATATAGTGATGATAGAGATGAAAGAACCATCCTTGTCTATTACAAACTTGAAAGTTACATTCTGAATACCCTATTTAAAAAAAATGCAACACCACACTTCCAGCCTTTATTCTCAACAGTCAACAGTTCCTTGGCTGTACGAGCCATCCAAGATCTGCAAAGTGAGTATCGTTTCCCATGCATAATTGCACGCGCACAGATTCCTTTTCAATTACTAGAACAGAAAATAGCGGGAATGTAAATCAAGAAACCATGACAAGCACAGAACTTTTTCAATCTCCACATGCCTGATTAAAGTAACATAATTTCTTCCAACCCATGAAACCAAGTCATGCTGAAACCTATTTATTTCTGTTGTTGGGAGGGGATGGTAGGACTTGCAAGGACAATGGAGGGTGATTGAGGTATTGAAAACAACTAAGAACCTACGAATCCTGTAACTAAGTACCTCGAGCTGGTTCCCTAAGCTGATCCAATGCAGCGCGAGGGGGCCGCCCAGGCCCAGCCGGCACACCAAATGCCTGAGCATATGTCTCGTCAAACTCTTCATAGACCGCTCTTCGATAAGAAAATACTGTAGCTTTATTGTTCACAAAGTTAATGCTTCTATGATCACCGCCTCGTGGAGTCAATGCCAGTTGCTTGATAAATGAAAGAGTCTCACCGGGTTTGAAACTATCTCTCGACTTCCTAATCTGATTCCAGGAGTAAACACCTCCTGCCTCAAAATCTGGAACATCGACTGCAAAGTATCCCTCAACATTCGTCTGCCTAAAATTGTAAGGATTCCTACACTTGCAGGCCAGGCCAAGACCCCGTCTCCTACTCGCCTCATCGACTGCCTCCTCGACAGCCTTTACAAAGGTCCTAGAATTTGTTTGCCTCGATTTCTCATAATAGTTAGGATCAAATGGTATCAGTTCAGCAGGGTCAAACCACCCATAACTGCTATCCCCGAAGAAGGCCACCAAAACATATCCCTCCCTCCTAGTGCGTCGCACGGAAGGAGAAGCCAAACCTTCGTTAAATATATGCCCAGGCCACCACGGATGAGACTTGACCTTACCCCACACCATATCCCCCACCTCAAACCCATAGCTCATCGCCCTCGAAGTAGCCGCCGCTACCATTGCTCCACTAGTCTCATTCGCGACGTAATCATCAAACTCGGACATTAAAGACTTATACTGAGACAAATTAGCCTTTCGATCGTTCTGTGCATCGAAATGACCAACTGAACCATCAAATCTATCAGTTTTTGAGACTTTAACATCAACAAGAGAGCTCGAGAACTTCATTTCCATACCTGCACCTCCACCATCGCCTTCGCCAACCGAACTGACCAGAAACCTCACCTCCTCGGACGGGAAAACCCTAAACTCCGCAGATCTACCATTCGCCAACATCTTCGCATCGAACTCACTCCCGGGAGCTCCGGGATCCAACTCCATTAAAGAAACCCTAGCTTCGTTAAGAACTCCCGAATCAGAAACCTTCTCGTCGGGATTCGAACTGTCAGCGGCGTGCTCCAGAACCCTGCCCTCCGCCCGCAACTCTTCGAGGCCATCCGGTTCCTTCTCGAATTCAAAATCCTTGTTCATCACCGATATCATCTGTACTGATGTGAAATCATTTCATAAACCCTACAGAAACAGCATCCACGATTACGAGAATCGAAAAGCGCATAATTCGAGTGGAAATTTTGAAAAAACAGAGCCGGATATTCCTGAAGAAAGCTGAGAAAGTGTCTGATTTCGAGCAAATCTAAAACCCTAGAAAGAGTTTGTGTTTGGGCGGTAAGAAAAAAACTGGGAAATAATTTGGGAACTGAGTGAAATTTTTTCTCAGCCTTTTTATTTTGAGAAAACGACAAGATCACGAGAGGCTTTATCTTTCCAATATTGCCACCACGTCATATACTTATATAACGATATTGAAAAAAAATATATGCTGCAATGATAATAAAAATAAAAATAAAATTGGTTTTTTAGGTATTTGATATTGTAATTTTAAAACCTTGTTAGGAAAATATTTTAAATAAATGGGGGAAAAATACATTAATTTTTTTTTTTTTTTGAAAAATAAAAGGTTTCATTAAATTAAGCCACGGGGGCAACATTTAAAAAAAAATACATCAGTTTTACTGAGGCGTGGCAATAAATTCAAGTTCATATATACTTTTTATAACGTCTATGTTAGGGGTAACACTCGACGTGCTATATGGCCCTCTCATCAAGGAATACGTGTCTTGAGCCAAGCTCGAATCGAGAATTACGAAGGGCTGGTATAAACTCATCTACCCACAAAGCAAGAGTCTAGTTGGAGTACAACTTGGAGATGTGAATATTGTGAATTAGATATCTAATGCTTAGATAAATACGGTGGTGCAATCTAGTTGCATGAGGTGCTGGATAATTTTTGGGCAATTAAGTGCTGAATTCGAATTTTGAATCCTAAGGGTGGAGTGTTACAAATAACCATCAATGAAAAATCAACCGACCGCAAGTATGGACTTCGAATTAAGTTGTAACTCAAACTTCAAAGTATACGCATGACCAAACACCACACCAATGTAAGGTCCTATTTTTAAGTCGTCAACTCAACTAATCGGAAGTTCACATAAATGACACACATATGTGAATCAATACTATCATTATAATCATCATCCTAGTAGAAGAGACCTTAATATTTTGTCATTTTAACAATACGAGTTGGGATTCAATCTTCTAATATTTTGGTCGAGATTATAATACTGTAACCTACTAAAAGCTTCATATCTTAGTAACTATAAACATACCATGGAAATATGTTATTATTATTTTATAATTAATTTTAGTTCTTTTATATTTTACAAAGTAATTTAAACATTTATAATATTTTGCCCCCTAAAGAAATACTTTGGTTGGGTGCATGATATATAATAAAAATTTTACGAAAATATGTTTTTCAATTGCATCCGATATTATAATGCAAATTTACTAAAATCAATATAAATTTTATGTATTTTAAACTACAAAATTTAATCGATGCATTTCACTTTTATATATCTTTTTTTGCAAAGATAAATATATTAAATAAAGAAAACGAAGGATCTCATGAGATCAAAGCAAACAAAATTATAAATAAATGTTTAAATCGTAAATATATCTTTTTAAATTTTAAAAACAAAATCGTAAATAAGAATAAACTTTAGTTGCCATACTTCTATTGGACCTTTCTTTTTTATAATCTTGTTTAAAATTATATACTTGTAAAAATGAATTTTAAATATATAATAACATTTATTTTACAAGTAACAAAAGATTATTGGGAAAAAATAAATTTGTATCCTAAACTAGCCATAGGTCCAATCAATTAAAACCTCAAACTAAAAATTGTATCAATTAATCATGTGTAGAATTCTTTAATTACAACATTAACCAAATATTAGAGAAAGAATGGTAGAATAGAATGGTTGGTAGTAATTTCTATTAATATGGTCGATTTTCCATATTCTCGTATTCCTCTATTTTTCACTTGCTGAAAACCGTTACAATCCCCTTGATTTAATAATTTGTTAATATTACATTTAAAGAAGTCTACACACTTGTGAGAACGAACTATTTATTAATGATTTTCAAGTAGAAACTACAACAAAGAGCGTAAATTAATTCACTTATGAAAGTTTAGAGTTCTAACAAACGCACTCATTAGCTTAGAAGCATAAATTTATCTTTTTCCAAATATTCTTTACAACAATTCCAAAAATAAAAGCAAGACTACGAATTGGGAAGCCTTTTTGTAATCTCAATTTGAGATGAATTTATCATCAACCATGTGTTATGTAACAACATAAACTTCCACATGAAATTACATTTGTGAAGGAGTACTGAACTTATTCAAAAGAGAATAAACAATGAAAATGTGTGTATGATTTCATTATCATTATAGCTATATATCATATTCACTTCTAATACAAAACCTTTGAAAATTTGGCAATAAAAGAAATACACAGCACTGAGATCTCAGAAGTTATAACACATTCATTTGGGTTCCCTAATGGAAGAACAAAAAAAAAAAAAAAACTGACAGTTTTATTATCAGTTGCAGAAAAATTACTATGTGATGGGGGGAGGGGACCAAATAAAATTGAAGGAAAAATGTAACAATTGTAAGCTAATGGTAACTAACCAAATGAAAGGGTTGAGAAATTAGGCATCTTCTGGAGGGGAACCAGCCAACCATCCCCACACACCACCTGAGTTCTGCTTCTGTTTTTCCTTCAAGGCCTCCTCAGATGCCGCCTTTTGTCGCTGTAGAAGGTCGAGTTCCTTCTGTAACGTGTCCATCGTTTGGAGTTTCTGTCGTAACTCCGCAACATCGACCTGATTATCGTTGAAAGATGAGCAGATAACCAAGATATTTATGGACTTGTAAGAGGAAGCAACATGACTGCCTGAGTATTATCTTGGACCAAGGAAATTAGCAGGTTGGTTAAACAATTTTGTAAAAAATGAACCAACTGACTAATTTTAAATTTATATTTTTTGATATGAAACTCAACCCACGATGCTCAATCTGACTGAACCGACTTGATTCAATGAAATTTAGCGGTTTTCTCAATTTTGACTTGCATCCAGCAACAGCAGACAATGAGGGGGACTAGGGAATACGCACCTCAAGTTTGAAACATCTCGACTGCTCAGCCGCAAGTTGCGAACGTACAGATTGCAGCTCCTGTAGAAAAACCATGGAAGTCAAGCATTCAGTGTCTTCACAATAGGAGTTGTGGAATGGAAATTTTTATGAAATATTGTGCAATATAAATTCCGTATTCTACATGGGGAAGTTCCTTTCAATGCTACCATCCCTCCTGAGTTACGAGATGAATGATTGCCTTTCCAAAGCAATGAACATCGATCGACATGAGTTACAAGGAGCTATTCCGATATACACGACCTTACTTGAACAGGATTTATCAACCTTGAGTTCTAAGGAGCTACCCCGACATACATACTTTGCTAGTTGGTTGAATCAGTTTTGGGTATAGCGATTACCTTGTACAGCTCAGTACTTCGGTTCTCGGCATCAGCTAACTCTTGCTTTAGTTGTAAAGAGTGTATCTTCTCCTTGCTGAGAGATGATTCCAGTTCTTCCTTCTCTGCCTTCAATGTTGCTACAAGATGTTCTTTCGTTTGCTCGCTTTTATTCTTCTGTGTGAAGTTTAAAGCATTAGTAATTTTTTACACGCTAAACAATAAAAATTATATATTTTTAATTCAAGTAATAGGAAGGGCATATAATCATGGGGTGAAACCGAGAAAAACAAGTCAAGATTATAGTGTTTTCTGAAGACAAATGGAAGTTCCCCTTTCACTCCTTTTCCACTATATATCCATACATTATATATATATAGATAACTTCTTCTGCTCGATTATTTCGCAATTTCCTAAAAGTCAGCTCACTGTGAACAGTTAACGAAGTGTAAAATGGAATAGCCTCTTTATATTCAGATTCGACGAAAATTTTGAGTGTTACAATATGACAGATCAGTACTCACAGCACAAAATCTTAAAAGATGAGAAACCAAAAGCTGCAAACATCATGCGGCACGTACCAAATGCTCTGACTCTATGTTGTCCATGACAATTTCCCTAATCTTTCCTTCTTGCGCTCCTTCAAACTCAGATTCCACATCCCTGGTGGGATTTGTTATATTATGCACAGCTGATACACTGTCAGGTACCGGAGTCTCGATCATCTTCGATTGCAAGGTTGATTTGTGGCTTGGTTTAAGAACATTAACCTAAAAGCAAGATTCCGGGTGAGTTGGAGGGAGAAGCCAGCAGACAAGCCAACACAAGAAATCACCATTCACCTCATTGGTATAACGTCCATTGTATCCTCCAAATGACACGATAATATCTTCACCCCCACAGGAGCTTACAACCAAACTAAGGCCCTGTAAGATGGCATTTAATAACTAACTTCAATGGTGACAGTGAAAAGTATATCAGTATTCACAGTGAGAAAAAAGATTGACATTCTCCAAGGAAAAAAGAATATGGGACCTTTACTATTTTACGTGGTTCAAGCAAAAAGCTTAAGACACATCCTTAGTTAATGAGATAGCGAAGCACACAGTCAATAGATTAGAATAATTTTCACCTCGCTAGCGATGGGAACACGCCCTTGAACAGATGTTACCACAGACCAAACAAGTGTTGACATATTCAGCACAACAGTTTCCGAGACCCCTGCACGAGATCGATATTTAGTTAATGTGTTAGTGGAGCATATGGTGAATTTTTATGATAAGTCCAAAACTTTACTCAACATCATGGATGACTTGCAATCTTCAATACTGTAGTAACCTACTAAAAAGAAATTTGATTTCACGGCAGTAGAAGGGAAGGTGGGAACATATCTCAAAGAAGCGCCTCAAAAGGGTTTGCCTTGGAAATCCTTTGGAGTGTTATTGCAAGGGAAAAGAGGTGAACTCACAGAAAGGAAAGCATATATTTGATCCTTGAATAATTCACTTCAAAGCATTTTTATGGCTTCAATTATAAAAGAGTTACTCCCCTTCCTTCTACCTTTAGTTTTCCCCTTGTCTCACTAGATGACTAACTAGTGAGATGCATCACCATGACTTTCACGTACACTTATTTTCTTGAAAACACTAATAAAAGAACCCAGCAGCGATTACTTTTCATCTACACTACAATAACGACGGCAAATCTTGTACTCTTTGCATCGTCAACAATTAGGAGGTAAAAAACTACCGCTTACACCATGTATTTGAAGAGCTTGTCCATCCAACGGACAGATATTCTGATGAATGTCCTTAGGGGTTAAAAGTTCAAATCTCTTACTGATCACATGTCCAAACAAATTAAAAAGAACTAATTATAAGCCCAGTAGACTATTTACTTGAAAAACTAATATCCCCTGCCTTATTCAAATTTTTGAGGTCTTGTTAATCTTATAATTTGTAACATCCAAAGAAGAAGAAAATAATCATTTAGTCAATCCACTTTTTTTTTTGGTTAGCCATTATTGCTTTGATATTGTTAATGCGAGGATATTATGAGGGTTGGTCCACGATGTGCAAAAAAGCAAGGATGATTGTTGAAAACTGTTAAATGCCAAAAAGAAGACTATACCACTCTTGTTGTCACCACCACCAACAATGAACCAATTCTCTCCAACTGTAACACCTGCATGTCCAGCTCGTGGAGTTGGTATCTCGCCTTGCTGAGTAGGTCTTGACCATTCCATCTATACAACCAGCAACCCATTTATTTGATACATATACTATTCATCGTATACCATCCATAAATAACAGTATAAATCAATAATCTCACAGCTTGCAGATCAAGGACATGCAGATCATTGAAGCAAGTAGCATGTGAACCCCCACCAAATATGAGAAGATAACGCTCAGCATGTACTGCAGCAGCATGATCAGACCTTGGAGAGGGAGGAGCCCCACTGCAGTATTGTTATCACTTGTCAGCCAAAGATATCATGGAATACTTTCAATCTGTTGGAGCTAATAAAAATTCAAAAGAGACCAAAAATCCTCCGTATTCTTCAAGTCACGCAAGTTAGTTTTCAGGGTACAAAAGAAGAATCAATAAAATCAATAAAAAATTATTCCCTGTTCCCACCCAACGAGAAAAGAGAACTTAAAATAAAAGTACAGCTCCGTGGGAGAAAAAGGTACGCTGGAATATTTTATATTTTCTTACACTGCATCAATTTCATCCCAGGTCATAGTTTCCAGATCAAGAATGTGCAAGTCATTCAGAAGAGTTCTTTTTGCATCTTGCCCACCAAATATCACCAAGCTTGTCCCAACAAGAGTCACTGACTGACCACCTCGGGAAACCTACAATTTACAAAGCCCAGATCAATTGGAAACACATGTAACAGCTGTAAAAGGGCACCCCATGTCAAAGTGATTTCAGTAAATTACTAAAAAAATATTGAAATTGCAACCTAAATCCGTTTCCTAATTCAACATGTATAATTTTTTCTCGAACGAAATGCTGAACTAAAATCACTGATGACAATAGGCCATCAATATTGCACCATCACGAGAAAATAACAAAAGCCAAAAGTTGATTTTTGAATTTTGACACCTTGAAAGAAAGGATGAAAAGCAGCATAAATATGTGCATAGATATAAGTTCTACATCAACGGGAACAAGTATACATTCAGTTCTTCAGTGTAATTTATTTTTCAATTATTATTTTAAAAATAAGATCATTGGGACTATACCGGTGGTTTCCCGTAAGTCTTCAAGGTAGACCAAGTGGAGCTTTGTACATCAAAGACTCTAACTGTAATGAGAAAAGGGAAGAGAACTGATGCAATTAGAGGAGGGGAGAAACAATCTCTCTTAAGAGGACAGTATTTATAGCTTTCCCATAAGGATGAAGATCATCTCTAATACATGGGAGAAAATAAAAATATTTTTGTGAGTTCTTCCTCCGGACTTCCCTTGTAGAAGAAAATGTTAAAGAAACAATTTTATTTTTTATTTTGAGAAAGTTAAATATATAATTAAACAGTGAATAACTTACACAATCTTGAAGGTACCTTCCAGTAATCTATCCACCAAACTTAAGTAAATAACATGACAACAGCATTAAATTTGTACCCTGAATAGCTTCAGAAGGATCCTTTGTATGACCAGCTATTGACAGAAGCTTGTTCTCCCATGTTATCTACAGTCAAACAAGGTAGATTACTAACTGCAGAAATCTGACATTGTAGCAATATCAATATCAAGTAAAAAAGATATATATGTATACTTTTTTATATGAAGTAAAAAAAAATACTGTATTTCCAATAATTATTATAACATTTGTAGTATGAATACGGCAGAGATAAGCACACTAAGACATTAACTGGAAGAACAATATGACCATATCTACAAGAAAACTTCTGTAAAAAATAAAAATAAATAAAAAATTTGTACTAACCAATGAATGACCAGCACAGGGGGTTAGCTTTTCAGGAGGTGATTCAGGAGACTGGGTCTTCGCCTCAACTTTTGTCCAACCCCAGCTTCTCAGATCCAAAACCTACATGTGAGTGCAAGAGTTAAAAAAGAGACCTACATAAAGAAATCAACAACTTCAGTCACAAAAAGGGGTGCACGTCAGAACATAAACTTATCAGCATCACTTAGATTGCCTGGGACTTTCTGTTTTATTTTTTCATTGGACAAGAAAAGAATCAATTTCGCCATTGGCTGTAGACAGAAGACAGAGCAGATATTCCACCACCCAATGAAGATAAAGGGATCTTAGAATTAAAACTTCTGAAAAACATATTTCAATTTTGAAAAGAAAAAAACATTCAGAGGCTGGAGTTAAAGAATGACCCAAACCAGAATGAAATGGGAAATTGCATGAATACAGTGAAGGAATGTAAAACATTTTACTTACATGGAGATCACTAAGATAACGACCATTGTGGTTTCCTCCAAAAATATACATCTTGTCCTGAATAACTGCTGCTCCGTGCTAAAAATGTCAAAACCATTTATTTAGAGAATGACGTGGTAGAAGATCGTATTTTTAATGAGCTAAGGAAGAAAAGCCAAAACCTCATATCGTGCTTTTGGGCGCAGACCAGATACTGGGGGTGAAATCCACTGATCGTAGACAACAATTAAGCCAAAACCTTCCACAAGAACATCCTTATCTTGAGTTTCAAGCAGGTTTCCATTTTCTGTTGATATAGTCTTGGTCTCAGGAACTGAATTCCCATTCTCAATGATCGGCTCAGGTTTTGAATCATGCTAAAAACAAACATAGCTATAAGTTTAGGTATCTAGAAAACCAGTGAGAAAAGGTGGTAATATGAAATTAAGGCCATATTAACTATACTTCAAGTTTGAATTCAATATTAAGTTCTTTATATTTTAACTTTTTTTTTTAGTACAACAAATGTGGGTGGGGATTTGAGCCTCCATTTTAAGAGGAGTAGATGCCTTAACAGCTATCCTCATGTTGGCTCTTTTTATTTTAACTTCTTTTTTTCTTTCTCTCTTTTTTGTTACAAGCTGAATGGACATTTTTAGTAACAATTTTGAGAAGTAAAAAAATTCTAATAATAACTTTGATTACTTGCTTTATTATGAAAGGCTAGTTTCAAATTTTAAATCAGCTTTATAAACAGTCATTGATGCTCTCCGCTACTCATGACTCTATCAATTAAATTATATCTACTATATCATTATTAGAGACCAATAAAACTTCTAATGAGTATATCTACTAAAAAGGTAGAAAATTTAAAGAGTTTTTAAATGATCATTTTTGACTTACTATTTAAACTATTTCAAGCATTTATCAAATTTGGAAAAACTTGAAAATTTAGAAAGCTAGTCTGAACATTTAAGTTATGTTCGTTAAGAAAAACAATAATTTTAAAAAAGTGAAAACATATTAGCTCTAGAACAATAGTAAAATAATTGTAAAATTTACTAAATTGGTAAGGGTTAAAATTAAACATGAAAACTGGGGCAAAGGATAAAATTAAATGTTTCCCTCTTCAAGACCTTTTTAGTATTACATTAGAACAATATACAAATATATCTTCTATGTTACCCTAAAATATCAAAATCAAACAATTTAAATGGTAATAAGATTCATAGTAGATTCCATGAGCTCACATTAATTTGCACGTCTAAAACTGGTTGTGGCTCTGGCTCTGGCTCTGAGACAAAGTTCGATACTCTTGAATACCAACCTGGCTCTTCTTCCTACCACGAGCAAACAAACATTAATTAATTGAAATGAGATTGCAACAACAAACATGGATTCCTCGTGTCAGATTCACACATACCTCTAATATTTTCACAAAAAGGCGCATAGCTTCGACAGGAGGCATGTTCCCAAGCCCATTCCAGCTGCAGAATCCCCAAATAAGTTCCTCAGAAATGCTCAAAATGATGGAAGAAAACTCATATTAAAAAAAGTGAGTAGTAAAGCATATTATAAACTCCTGTGCAGCCTAATCACACTGTCTATCCAATTGCCTAAAGAATGGTTAGTTAACTGTTGACACAAAAGCAATCACTAACTGAAGATGTGAAAAGAGGTTACGAATACAGCGTAACGAAACCCATCTTCGAAGAAAGTAAACCACTATCTGGTTGTCAATGACTGCCTTCAAATACAACACCACCAAACCATAACATAGATATACAATGCAGCAATTTACTACTAATTACTAGCTAACGATAATAAGATTGAACAATAATATTTTGAAAGAAATTATGCTTAAAAGCATCAAACTAATTGATGCCAAAAGCAGCCAATATTTTGACAAAAGAATGGTGATTGATCACGGAATATACTGGCATTGGCATTAATAGAATTACAGCATAACTGACACATATTGACCTCAGTATTGTAGAAACAGTATTTCGTTCTGTCTTTAAAAAAGTTAAAGACCCTCACACAGAAATGAGCGTAGCAAGTAGCAACTACTCATTAATCAGTAGCATTGGTCGAATACCATAACTAACCTTCTCCACACATTACTTCCTCCTGTAAGCCAGAGCCACAATACAACTTAATTTAAAAAAACTTGTAGACATTTTCTACAAGAAGATATCAGAAATGTAACAAGTAATGACCAACTTTTTTTGCAAGCACCAAGATGATAGGGTAGGTAATGATTAGCAAGATTCTAAACCTCATATAATCAGTATGTCGTTTTTGCATGTTGATTTAGATACTAAGGCATTTATAACGGCACGACAAGCAATATAAGCTCACGAACCTCTTCCATTTGCTTTTCTCAATTGCATGCCAACTACTGGGTTCAGGTACATTACAGCGCCCTACTGTAGCCTGTAATAAGAATAGTAAAGATTTGGGTGGTTAAATAGCAAAATGGTCCTTACCATAACTCAGGATTCTTCCAAATAAAGCTTAAACTCAAAGGGGTTGTGAATATACAGGCAATAAACCCATTCCTTGTTAATGATAGCCTATTCAATAAGACAATCTAATCACGACATACATTTAGCATTCCTTATTGTTTGAGAATTAAGTAAGCTTTAAACCCGATCTATTTCCTCCAAGCAACAAGCATCTCACTAATCAATCTCCCCGTTACATAAATTTAAATCGTAGAGTCAGATCCGCCCAACTTGTTCCCAAGTTAACAAAGGAAAGTATGGACTCGAGACTCTATATTCCATAACTTGAAAATTGGCAATCTAAAATTACAAAGTAACTCCGTAATTCAGTAAATCCGCAAGCTCGCATTTCGCCAATAATGCTAAAGATTCCACCTATAACAAGACAAGCGAATCGCACTTAAACCTCGAAAATTTCGTAGATGGAATGGACATGGCAATTCGAACAAAATACTAAATCAAACACGCTCGAAACCAATAACACCATCGCTAGACAACCAAGTCCATCAACCAGCACGAGCATGCCACCGCCATTGAACAAATTCAAACGGTCTCCGCACAAATCAAACACAAAATGCAGCCAAAACCACCCCAAACATGCACCAATCTCGAACCTCAACAAAACTGTAGAAGAAAACGGCAGAGGAACGAGCACCGCAGAGTTAGAACACGTGGGTCGTACCTGCTGATACAAGCCATACAGCAGCAGGGCGGCCTCATCGGAGAACTTGGACCTCACGGCCTTGGAAGACGACTTCGGCGATCCATCAAAACCAGCATAAGAGGCTGCGGCATAGAACCGGTCGGGATATTGCAGCCCGGAGCTCGCCCTCGCCATCGCAGCCATCTCTTCTTCCTCTTCTCTGCGAGTCTACGAATTGGAAGAACAAACAAGAATTCAACTGACGGAAGAGATGGAACTGGAGCCCGTTTGGTACCAAAAAATTTATCGTCGTTCTTGTTTTATAGTCTTAGATCTGATTTAAACTGGTTTTCTTTTTTGCTTTCTTCTTTGTTAAAACTCTGGACTGGATCTGTTCCTTTTCAATCACGAGAGTTTGCGCATGGTTTTTTTGTAATTACCGAAAAAGATTGAAACAATTTCCATTTTTCTTTAGTATAATGAAAAAACATATATGGAAATTAAAAGGATTTTTTTTTTCACCGTCGCCCCTAATTGTTATTTTTATAAAATTATTGTTGCAAAGTTGAAGTGTTTTAAGTGTACCTCTTTTATTTTAATTTTAATGTAAAATTATTTTTAAACTTAATTTTGAATTTAAATCTGTAATGGAGATTTGAATGTTTGATATTTTGATTAAAATATGTAGCTTTACTCAATTGTATTAATTTAATTATTTGAATTTAATTTAATTTATTTAGGGACGTTTTTGTAACGTTATCGTTTCCTATTTCGTGTTCCCGTTTTTTATTTTATGAGAAATATAAATGTTTATATCTCATCACATTACTCATTTCTAGTTTCTTATAAATGTTTTCAAAAAATTAACTAAATCATAAAAAGTAGTTTGGTTCATCCTATTATCTCTTATTATTTACCTATCCATTGTTAACTTCATATTAAATAATATATATATCATATATTATTGATCAACTAATTTTTCTGTATGTTGGCGGACATGCACCTATAATTTGATTTTTCCCCTCGCTTAGCAAAATGCTTATTCCTTTTTATATTTTCTTAAATAAATTAAAAGTATTTTGAATTTTTGTTTTTTTTTTTCAAGTTAATAGTTTAGACATTTATATCAAATAAATTTATATAGTAAATCATATGTTCTTCAATTAATTATATTCTTCAAATAAATGTATATCTCTCCATATTATATTTACTAAATTTTATTTTAATTTAAAAAAAATAAGTCAACTTGAATTTTTTTTTTACACATGTTGAGATGAGGCATCCAAGCTTACAATTATACTCGCTTTGGCAAGTCAACATGGGTTGAGGCATATATTCCCAACCAAGTGATCGAAGATTCTTATCCCACTAAAAAATTATTAAAAATATATTTTGTTCCTATTTATTTATATATATATTAAGAAATAATGAACAGAAGTTACTAAACATGTTTCTGTTTATAATTACTAGAAAATTATAAACCAGAGAAACCTAAAACATAAAACAACAACATTCTTAAACGGTGCTTAAGTTTTAAAATGCATCGATCTTTTTAATACTTATCTAAATTAAATATAAAATTTTAGATATAAACGTAGACAAATAAAATTTGGCTAAACTAAACAAAATATAGATGATTTATTTTGTTATATAAACTTCTGGTATTTTAACGTGCCAAAATATTACCTATGCTATTTTGTAAAATAATATTTGTCGAAATTATTGATTTGGAATATAATAAAATATTTTATTTTTACATTGTTTTATTGAAATAAAACAAAAAATAATGTATTATACTGTATTTTTTAATTTATGAAAAAAAAAATTATTGATTCCATAACAGTTATACTATTTTATGCATTTTTTAATCTGCATGAATATTGTAGTTCATATTACAATCTCTAATCATTATTATATGAAATTCTTTTTTTTTTTAATAATTTGTATGGACATTATAGTTCGTATAATACTAATCATTGTTGCTATTACATGAAAATGTAAGACCGCTAGTTTGAGTTTAACTCAATTAGTTAAGGCACGTAACTACGATCAAAAAATATGTACATGAGACCGATAACGAGAGATTTCGTGGATGATGTCGTGACAATCTTTAAAAATTTTGCCGTTTTCAAATCATTGGTGGAATTTGATGAAGTCATAGCGCTCTAAGATGGAATACGATTACGATTGACACAATACTTAACAATATTGTTAATATGAGTAGAGACGAACTCATCTGTGATATGGAACCGACTTTTGAAAAATATGAGATAGAAGAATGAGATACAACCACTAATCAATTAACTTCATGATATGTGAAGAAGAAAGATTTGAAATGAGGTTACCAACACTTCGGTCATTCACACAATAAGTGAACTTCGTCGTGATTATTAGATTGAAGAACCCCTCATGAATTTAGAAATATATATTTGCTTTGATTGAGTTTATATCTTGTCCATCCTCCACTCGTCAAGACAACCATTTTTTACATGTCAAATGTTGGAGTCTCTTCCTCTATAATTGTAATACTATATATATACACACACACGAACTAAATATAAATCATGTTAAATTTCAATTTTAGGATCCAGGATTTTAACTTAGTTCAAATTGGTCTATACAGTTTGAAATATTTTATTTTAGTTTACTCATTACGTGTTGCCTGAAATTTTAGTTTGGTCCTTATAATTTTATTTCCACCCTAGTTTATACTTGGCCTAAACTAATATACAATCAACTGACTAAACATAAAACATTAACTTGTTGTAATGTAAATAAAAAAAAAACATATCATATACTTTACATGGTAATGACAACTACAATGTTGTGAGTGTTTAACTAATTCATACCAACCAAATTGGAACATTAAATTACAAATTTAGTCGGTAAACTTTAAAAGTTGTGCCTAATGGATACTCAAAACGAAAAAAAAATGTTAAATAAGGTTATAAATTTTAAATGCTATGTCTAGCGTTGATGTTGTTTTCCACCAAGCTCACAGGTCAGTCACGTGCTAACGAAGATGGGTTGTCGAGATGCTTACAAGTGAACTTGCTCCACAGAGAACAAACACTTCGACGCCCAAGTTAGTTGCGAGCTCGAGCTGTTTAGGTCGTTCTCGAATGAACTAGCGTACATGATACTATGATAGTGGGGTGGAATGTCCATTTTATGGGCCAGCAGGGGAGACAAGCCCATTGGGCTGTTATGACCGGCGATTACGATTGTCGTACTTTCACGTGTGTCAAGTCTGATTTTGACCACCAACACCTAGTATGTCATTTAACTTTTAATTTCGTACCTAATAAATCTAAGACAATCTTTAAAATTAAAATTGAAGGACTCATGAATATGATATTGAAAGTTAGGAAGGTTTATTAAGTATTTATCTAAAGTTAAAATATTTATTAAACACATATTTAAGAGGTTTAGAACAAAACTTATAATTTAACCAACAATTTAAATCTACAAGGACTAATCTAGACTAGATGCGAGATACCGGAGGTATAATCTAACATGTAAAATATAATTATTTAATTATAAGTATAAATACTATATTTCCGTTGTAGTTTTACTCTTAATTCATTTTGATTTTTATACTTTATACTTTTAGTTACCGTACCCTCAAAATGTATGCATTAGTCCTTGTACTACGAATTTGATTCCTATTTTTAAAATGTTAACACAAAATGTATATGCAACAAATTTTTTTTAATACTAATTAATGACTACATTTCAAAAAAATTTAGCTAGAAATATCATACTCAAATTATGACTAAAGGGTATAAGACAAAAAATTAAAAATATAATCAACAAAATCATCTCTTGTTAAAAGTAAGAAACTATGTTTGAGAAGAGTATATGTCAATTATTGTTGAAACCAACTAAAATTAAGAATAAAAATGGAGAAGTATTAGTACAAAAATAATATTTAATTATAATTATATTTTGGTTGAAAGAAATTATTTTGGTGTTTCCCTGTGGCTCGCAGAAGAAAATTGTAAATGGCGAATGTCCGCTGGCCGTGGCGGGTTTTGAACAACTCGCTACCTCGACGATTCGCACCAAAATCTCCCAATTCAAAACCCTAGTTTCCACCTCCACTCTCCTCCCGCTGAAGCTACGCCTCGAATTCCACGAGGCGATTCCATCGATGGATCATCAACGATCAGCTTCTGCAAACGGCGAGGACGTCGGAATTCCAGACGATTTACGGTGCAAGAGGTCGGACGGGAAACAGTGGCGGTGCACCGCCATGTCAATGCCGGATAAAACAGTGTGCGAGAAGCACTACATCCAGGCCAAGAAGAGGGCGGCGAATTCTGCAATGAGAGCGCACTTGAAGAAGGCGAAGAGGAAATCGTTGGAGGAAGGTGATATGTATTTGGAGGATAAGAGTGACGATTTCGATACGCCTTTGTCGACTGCGGAGCAGTCTAATCCAGGGAAGAAGTCGTCGAAGAGTGCCCGGTACTCGCCCGACACTCCGCCCACTAGGAGCTTGCCTGTACGTAATAGCTCAAAGCACGACGATTCTCAGAGAGATTTGTCGCAGCATGAAGAGAATTGGAGGTCTTATAAGACAACTGCTGCGGATTCTTCGAGGAATATATCGCAGAAAAGCTTTGATGCTAATGCCACGACGGTGAGTTTTGCTGAATCATTCATTCTCTAGCTTCGGTAAACAATTGAACCTTGAGTACGGGTGACAGGATTCTCGAGTAACGTGTATCCGTAGGACAATCTCGTTCTTTTTTTCGGAATAGAGCACGTGAAAAAACTAAATTGTTTTCATATTCTTACTCATAATTCTACCTTCGTGAAGTTTGAAATTTAGTTGAAGAGAAACAATACAGACGGTCGAAACGGTTCTGAATGGGCAAGGCCGGTTGTTCTCTTAATAAAAATTCCCTTCCGTTTTTTTCCGACTGCTCATTCTGGGGTGGGTTAATCTGGTAATCTCGTTACCTGGATAAGAATGTGATGTTTAATCTAACGACTTTACAGGAGTATTCTGATGGAAGCACAAATTCTTCTGAGGAGATTGGTGGGCAAACATGCCATCAATGTCGAAGGAATGACAGAGATGGAGTAGTCTGGTGTCTTAGGTGTGATAAGAGAGGATACTGCAGTAGCTGCATCTCTTCATGGTTGGGATATTTATTGAAATCTTCTTATTTCTCTCTCTCTCTCTCTCTCTCCCCCCTCGTCTGGTGGAGTTGTGTGCTACCTTGTCATTATTCTGAGGGCCTCTGCTGATATCTTACAGGTACTTGGACATACCATTGGAGGAAATTCAGAAAACTTGCCCTGCATGTAGAGGTATTTGTAACTGCAGAGCATGTCTGCGTAGCGGTAATTTGATAAAGGTATACTTGAGAGTTATTGAGAGTCATTACCTTGTGGAATATTGGTATAGTTTCATAGGGCCGTTTCTCTTATTGGTTGATGAACTATTTTGATTTTTTATCTGTGTAGGTAAGAATAAGGGAAATACAGGTTTTAGACAAGTTGCAATATCTCCATTGTCTATTGTCATCTGTACTACCTGTTATCAAACAAATCCACGTTCAACAATGCCTTGAAGTGGAACTTGAAAAAAGGATATGTGGTAAGATTTTGGATGGTATCTCATGGCGTGTTTGGTACTTTTGAAAGTTTTCTATTCCTATAGTACCCTCACATTCTTTGTGTACATTCCAGGAGCTGATATATATCTTGCTAGGGCAAAGTTGAATGCAGATGAGCAGATGTGCTGGTAACCTTTTATTCATATGTATTTTCTGTTTCTAAACAGTTAATTTTAGCATTTTTGCATATCATTCTTTTTTCTGGTAACTTGCTGAAGATAATATTCTGGTTAGTTAATCATTTTAATTATTTAAAGCAAAATCATTTGTTGGATTTCTCAGATATTTATATAATTTTGTCTCTTTTGAAGATTAAACTGAAGCCCTATCTGTCTTTCAGCAATTTTTGCAGGCTACCTATTATTGATTATCATCGGCATTGTCGAAGCTGCAACTATGATCTGTGTCTCAGTTGCTGTCAAGATCTACGGGAAGCATCCACATCAGCAATTAGTGGACGCTTGTCAGATAGTGAGAATGGTTTGACAGGCCAAGACGAGAAACTTGTGTTTGAACAAGCATACAGACAGAGATTGAAGTTTTTGGATAAAATCTCCAACTGGAAAGCCAATTGTGATGGAAATATACCTTGTCCTCCAAGGGAATATGGTGGCTGTGGCTATTATTCATTAAGCCTGAGTCGCATTTTTAAAATGAATTGGGTTGCAAAATTGGTAAAAAATGTGGAGGAAATGGTTGGTGGCTGCAGGGTTCATGATTCTGGAACTTCACTGGACACGGAGTCGATTGATCCCAGCCTTTTCCAGTGTGCTCATCGAGATAATGACAATGACAATTTCTTGTATTTCCCAACATCATCAGACATTAGATCTAATGGAATCAGTGATTTCAGAAAACATTGGGCTAGGGGTAAACCCATAATCGTCAGGCAGGTTTTTGATAGCTCATCCATTGCAAGCTGGGATCCAGTGGTTATCTGGAGAGGAATTCAGGATACAGCTGATGAGAAAATGAAAGATGAGAATAAAATAGTGAAAGCCATTAATTGCTCAGACCAGTCTGAGGTAGGCTCTTACAGCAAGAGTTCATAGCCCATTGATCCTCACGTTTTGAATGATCATATTTAGCTCCTCTTGATGCTGTAGAATAAATGTGGTCACTGATGTTGTATGATGAAATACCATTTATTGTTGAACTTTTATGCGATTGCAGGTCAATATTGAGCTTCTTCAGTTTATTGAAGGATATTTCGATGGGCGTATCTCGGAAAATGGCAGGGCAGAAATGTTGAAGTTGAAAGATTGGCCTTCCCCCAGTGCATCTGAAGAGTTTATTTTGTACCAGAGGCCTGAATTCATTGTTAAATTACCCTTACTTGAGTATATCCACTCCAAATGGGGAATACTTAATGTTGCAGCAAAATTGCCACACTACTCTTTGCAAAATGATGTGGGACCTAAGTTTTTTATATCTTATGGAGCCTTTAAGGAACCTAGTGCGGGTGATTCTGTGACTAATCTTAGTGTCAACATGCGCGACATGGTTAGTTTTCTTAAATTTCCCTACACATCGTTGTTTTTAGTAATGCTGCGTTTAGAGTCACTGGTGTCTGGTTGAAAGTAATGTTATATTTAATAAAGTTGCATTTAACGTTGCGTTGCCATATGCTTTTGTGCATTAAGGGAGGCTGTCTCTTTGAGTTTGCATTCGTCTTTATGATAATTATTGGTAGCAAATTCCTAATTAAGAGTTCATAATCAAAGGTTTTAGAGCCTATTAAAATTTCGTTAAGAACCAAATAGGCAACTTTAAAAGTTCAAAGACTTATCAAAGACTTTTTAAATTACTAGACACAATCTTGAAAGTTTAGAACCGAACTTATAATTTAACCTTATACATATCCTCTTGAATAATATAATATGTGAATGGATCATGGATTCACATTGCTGAGACGTGGTCAGGTGTATTTATTGGTTCATGCTCATTCAGTGAAGCCTAAAGATGCTAAGGGGATTGATATTGAGTGCACGGAAAATACTACTGTGAAATCTGTGGTGAACGAGGTACATGGCGATGTAGAAATGTGTTCTGGTGACGGGGGGTCAGCAGAACTATTAGTTCATGGTCATGGATTGCAGGATGAGCATGAGGCTAGGGGTGAAGCAGAGACGGAAGTTACAGTGTCAAGTAATGAGGTGGAATCTAATAGTACTGATGAGAAAACTGCCAGCTCAAAAATATCAGATAGAGATATCTTTAAAAAGACTTGCTTGACAGCCGTTTGGGATGTATTTTGCCGGAAGGATGTTCCCAAACTGACTGAGTATTTGAGACTACATTGGAAGGAATTTGGGAAGTCTGCCAAAATAAATGATGAGCTGGTAAGTTATCACACCCCCACCCTCTCTTCCTAAATAATGGGGGGAAGCCCTGTTTGTAAATTACTTCACTGCAATTTTTTTCTTGAATGTCAGATTATGCGGCCTCTTTTTGACGAAGCATTGTACCTCAATGGACATCATAAAAGGAAATTGAAAGAAGAATTCGGTATACTTTGTCTTTAGCTTCTGTTGTGTGTGAGAGAAAATGACTATTTTTATAGTTGCCGTTCTACTTTGCACAAACTACGTTTATAATAAGAAAAAAAGAAGCATGCGGGTCTAGTCTCTAAGGGGAATTAAGTTAAATTATCGATGTTGGCCATTTATTACATAAACCACATCGATATCTTTTACTTATTAGTGTATTTTCTGAACTTGAACTAATTGCACTCTCTTTTTTCTTTTTCCCTCGAGCTTATATTGGTCATGGTTGAGAACAGGAATTCAATTCTATGATACCTAATGTTCTGTTTTTCCGCAGTAGCTCTCCTTCAATGCATTTTAACTCCTCTCATGCATATTTCTTACTCAGGAGTAGAGCCCTGGACATTTGAGCAGCGTTTGGGTGAAGCTGTTTTTGTTCCTTCCGGATGCCCTTTCCAAGTTAAAAATTTTCAGGTTGTTCAACTGTCTGTTTACTTTTTGATTAAGGAAAGTTATTCTGATCAAAACATTTATTAACTGCCTCCCCACGAATGAGGCCAAACCACCTCCCAAATAAGATTCAAATGACACCCACCAAATAAGAAGCAAATGTGCCATGGTGCCTATCTTGATCCTTGCGAAATACCGAATAGTAAAGGTTAATGCGTCCGTATTGGGAAATGAAGGAACTCATTTTTTGAACTTATACTAAATTTGAGGCCCTGTATAATAATTTCAGCAACTAAATCTTGAGCCTACGGTTCAAGTGGCTTAATTTTCCTTGGGCAACAATTTTTTTGTTCGACATGGGTAGGGGTATAAACTTTTTTATTTATTTTCTTAAGAAGTTTGACTTTCCAGTCCTGCCGAAACTTACAGTTTCATTTCTACTACTAATTGAATCAACATTCTATATAATGAACAGTGACATTGAAGTCCTGAAGTTTGTAATGGAAGATGTTTTCTTTAAATTTTGATTTCTAAAAGTTCTCTTTAAAATTTGGTTTTTAAACCATATTACAAAAGGCGTATCCTTACTTTCCAAGTTGCCTCTCAGGCCATCTTGACAGGCAATTTGGAATTACTAGGTGATATTTACTACTGATAACTGATTTCAATTTGATCACATGTCACAGAAGTAGAGTACAAAATATGTTATTATACTCTTTAGTTATGGCAAGTAGAATCTAATTCTAGGTTTTTTTGTCATTATATTTCTGGACAATAGCATGCACCTGTGGCAGGAGTAACATTGTCAATCTTCTTATGCTTTATTACTGTATACTCTGCAGTCCAACGTCCAATTGGGTCTTGATTTCTTATCTCCTGAAAGTGTTGGTGAGGCTGCAAGATTGGGTGCAGATATCAGGTGTCTTCCCAATGATCATGAAGCAAAACTGCAAGTGTTGGAGGTTAGAGATAAGGATAACTTTGAATTTAATTTATTTACTAGTTATCTCATTTTCACTTTTCTTTACATTTTTATTCATTTACTTTTATGTTCGTGAGTGTGTTCGTGAGGTTGCTTGACACAACAACCTCTTTTGGTCTTCTTTTGTTGTTTTTTCCGTAAGTTATAAATCAATATGTATCTTATTTTGGTCTATCATTTGCCGGAGTAGGTGGGAAAAATCTCACTTTATGCAGCAAGCTCAGTTATCAAAGAAGTTCAGAAATTGGTGCTCGATCCGAAGTGAGATGCTCTGTTCTTCAAACTTTTGTTGTTGTTCTTTTCATATAATCCTTGATCAGTATGAAAAAAACTCTATATAACTGGCTTATTATTCTCATTTCCACATCAACTTGAATTACTTCTGTTTTTTGATTCTCCCAGACTAAGCGAAGAGCTTGGATTCGAGGATCCTAATCTGACTGCTGCTGTTTCCGAGAACTTGGAGAGGATGACAAAACGAAGGCAGATAAGTTGTGCTTAGTTTGTTTGTATTTATGTACTATAGATCAATACCAAAACTCACTACCGGACTCGAAGACCTGTACATATGAATGCATGCAATAGTGAGATCTTGTGCATATACCAACTAACAAAAAATATGTTTGAGGTTCTCAGCCTGGTGTACGTACATTGTGAACGTATACAATATAATTCAGAAACGGGAAGACGAGGGGTTATACATTCATTCTAAACTTTTGACCCCGTCAAAAGATCTCCTCAAACCACACCTCATAACAACAACATAAGAACCTTTTAAGCTGAGAGACAAAAGGAATTGGCAATTGTCTTGATCTCTGGTTTTAGGACTGGCCATTCTGATTCCGGTGCCTGTGCATTCAGTGTATATAATTTGCCCCGACGAGCACAACAGACAGCGATGTTGTGCCGCTGAAATGAGGAGCTCTCGACTTTAAATTCCAGTTCATAGTACTTGACATTTCTCTGCAAATCCTCTCTCAAAGTAGTTTGTATCAAGGTTCCTTTGAGATCAGGGCGTTTGCTGGCCTTTGTAATAGTCCTGATCACAGCCTCCCCTACTTCCTTTGGACCTCCGAATGCTTCAATTCTTTGTAGGAATTCGAAGAACCAACCAAAAAAAAAAGGAAAAAGAAAAAAACACATTAGAATCAAGGTCATTTCAATCAGCCAAGTCCTTTTAACAAAATTTCAGTCATTTTCCTTGTTTAAAAACCACCTCTATTTAGGCATCTACTCCTGTATGAGAGTTCAGAGGTTTAAATCCCCACCTCTATAATCGTTGTACTGCAAAACAATCACCTTCATTAAGGATGAGATATCGACCTGCAGGTTTGTTTCATTTTGAACTATCTGCTCTCGATGTGGAAGCTTACAAAAAACCTGAACCTAGGACAAGCCCCGATGATTGCAAACCGTACATAATGAATCTAGAACAATCTAGAGGGGCTTATAGTGTAGGTATATGAGTTTGCTTATTGAAGTTACCAAGAGTTTGTTAACCCTATGGAGTAGATGAACAAGTTCATTACATCCTCTTCTTATATTCCATGGTCATTTTAAAAAAATCATAAACCCACTAATTAAGTGTAGGTTATAAAATCATTGTGTTCAAAATCTCGTGGTGGCGGATATAATCTTAGTGTTTCTGAACGGTCTAGGTTGTAAGGTCTTTGCCTGTCTGTCCTATAAGAATAATCCGGGCGATCTATGATAAAAAAAGAAAGAAGAAAATCTAGGTTATCTGAACTTAGAAAATCTTAACTTATTTTGTTACCATCTAAATATGGATTATACACCTTAGACACCATAAATTCTAAGTAGAGTTTATAATAAATAAGAACTAAACATTTTCTCTCAAGTTTTTAGAAAATCTAGGACATTTCTGTTGATTTAAATAGTATAAGTCGAAGCTAGTTGGCAATGGCTTGGGGTTTCTTGGTCATATGGCTTCTGTCTCTAATTTTGAATCTCTCAATGATCTTAATACCAAAAATCTTTGATGTCTCTTGGGTACAAGCATCCTTTTGGTATAGGAGAGCTAAGTTCCGACTCTCAGTTATAATAATTAAAAAAAAACATATATATAAATAAATAAAAGCCCGAATCCATTCCTCTATCTCTCTTATGTTAGAGCTGGAGAGGATCATAGAAATTCAACTTCCTATTTGCATTGTAGGACTTGCCAAAACTAAGAAGTAACTGTAGATGTAGACGAGTTAGCGTTAACTTACGAAAAATCGAGTGGGACAGGAGACACAATGACGCTAACATTGAGCTCTCCGCTCGAGCCTGGGGGACCAAATGCAACCACGGGCTCATTAACATTCCGACGACGGCGATCTGCAGTGGAGGTGGTCAAGGGTGGGGGGTCAAGTGATCTTTCAAATTCTGACTTTTCAGCTGCTCGATACAACAACCTTTGGTCTCCAACCCAACTTTCTGGGTATATAAACTCTGGATGCTCTTGAAACATAAAACTTTAGGCAGTGTGCAGTGTGATAATGGAAGAATTCAAAACCCTAAATGCATTATAACTTATAAGGAATTTCACATTTATCAGACAATATGTAAAAAAAACCTGAATTACTTTGCAGCTGAATGTATTTTATTATCACTACCCAACTTACCCAAAATTTTGTTTCGTAGTTAATAATGTAGATTTTCTTTGTTGATTATATATAAGAACAATACTTAAATTTACCGATAAACACTTACGCTTGTGCTAATCGCCAACAAAAATCTAACAGTTTTTATATTTTGAAAAATATAAAAAGTCAATTTTTTGAATTTTATCATCTAATTGTCAAAGGTCAGTAAAGATGGATATCAATTGATAAGCTCAACCTTAAGTATTTTTCTATATATAAATTTTTTTACATATATCTTGACTAATTTTATGGAGCAACTGGTCTATTCTTTTAGTTTCAAGAAATACATAGAAATTAATTCTTAAAATGAGCGTTTGAACTCATTCTCTCTCAATTTACTATAATCCCTTTAGACAAATGAACTACTCATAATGATTATTTTTTTGTATATGCTTCTCGATGGAATTTTGATTAGGACGCATATTTTAAAAATTGAAGTTTAGAGTTGAATTCTATTTGTTCTTTAAATTTTAATGTCATTTTTATTTTAGTCTTTATAAAGAAAGTTTATATAAATACAACATTTAATCGTAGCCATTAACCTTACGATAATATAAGATTGTTAAAGTGTAATTTATGAATTTTTTAAGGTCGTATCTATTGTTGTTAAACTTTCAAAAGTGTCAAATAAGCCATAAATTTTCAACTATATATAATGACCTCATTAACTTTTGATTGCTTTGATAAGTCTTTGAAGTTTTAGTTATGTGCCTAATAGATCTTCGACTTTTTCGACATATTCTTAAATTGTGTTTATTAAGAAATTGAAAATTCAGTTACGTGTTTAATAAGCTTATGAAATTAAAAAAATGTCTAATAGGTTAGGGACTTGAAAACACTGATGCTTTCTAAAATTCAGAAATTTATTAAATCTGTTATATATATTTTTTAAGTTACTTACAAAATCCAAAGACTGAATACAATATTTAAGAAACCAAAATTCGAACTTTTTTTTCGAGTACGACGAGCGTAGGATAATTAATTCAACACTAATTCAATTAAAAGCTTAGTTGGAAAAGGAAACTACTAAAATTTATAAGCGAGAGAGAAATTTCAGAAGAAAAAACAAATTATCGGAAAAGAAATATTTGTAGGATGCACAACATTACTTACGAAATCCTTCGTTGGCTTCAAAGCACCGACTGTACCCTCCGATTGGATAGACCACATCCAGCCTCAGGCGGCGACTATTCTCTGGCGAAAAACCCAGCAGAAAGCTCGTAATGCCGGCCAAATTTGCGCCGACGGCCACCAGAGAGGCTGAGCCAATTCCAACAGTTAGCCTCCGCCGAAACGTTACTGCCAGCGGCGCAAATTGCTCCGCCGCAGACTTGCCGGCAGGGTCGTCGGACGGCGACTGTGCCGATGTTATGCTCCGCCGGAAATACGTGATTTGGCTGCCGGAAAAGCAGCGACTCAAAGCCATTTTCCGATGGGTTCTTTTTTTTTTTTCCAGAGGGGAAATGGAGAGCTACTTAATTGTATTTCTATTTATTGGCAATACAATGTGGGGGTAGTTTTTATGATGATTGCCAAGTTAGGGGCAATAGTTGAAATCGCGAAGAGTGGAGGGGTATGAAGTGATAACGTGAAAGTTTTAAATTTTATTTTGATTTTTTTAATTTTCTTACTTTTTCTTCCTTTGTACTCTGAAAATTTTGTGTTCAAGTCTCTATATATAGTTATTGAATAATCCTTTTAATGAAGTTTCTTTTTTTGGAGATATTAACGATAGCTATGGATCTTTTTGATAAATAAACAAAAAAAGATATATACATGCCAAGTTTCCATTAAATAATCAAAACTAACTTAATTTTATATAGGATTACAATATGACTGTCCCCTAACCATTGGATGAATATTCAAAATTTGCACGCCTCCAATAACACCATTGGGTACAAATTTAGAATACATTTTATATTTTGGCAACCTCTAATTTATCCCCTCAACGCTGAAAAGTTTGATCAAGGGTTGTTAGATCAGTAAAGAAATTTGTGATTTTGAACTTTTTTTTTAGTTCAACAAATGTAGGAGTGGGATTCGAACATCGAACATCGCATAGATGCTCATCTATCGTTTAGAACAAAATGGTTATTCCTCCCTCACACTTTCTAATTGAATCCAATTTGATCACTAGGGCAGATGCATCTTCTTTTTGGACAGAAATGGCCCAACCAAATTGTGAAACTGATAAGTGCCACCGGTTTTCAATCATATGATCCAAAATCCAATTGCAATCAAACTCATTTTGCCATTGTTAAATGTGGTTGTAAATATTCATGGCTGGCTGCAAATCACATCATATTAATATCTAGATCTCCCTCTACCAATTGCTACAAGAGCTGCTAAAGACCAATTTTGAACAAGGCTAAGGAAATTCAGCAAACGATAACAAGAAGTTAAACAAATAGGCTCTTAAAAGCAAGCTTACAAGCGGTTACTATGAGATTTGAACCCATATCACAATTCCTTTCACTTTTTAATTTGTCTCTCACTATAAAGCCATACACTTTTTATCTTAACTAATTTCACTGAACAACTTTCCGGCCTTATGATATTTGGTTGTCAAAAAGTTGGTAGAATTTTAATATACTGAGTAGGTAGTCACTATAGCAACTTTCCGACCTTATAAGATTTGTACTCATAAACCTAAAGTCCCCTCTCATAAGTTGCTAGACAGCTCTAATTCTAATTTAATTTTGTTACATGGGCAATTTTCTTATTAATTTCAAGTCCACAAACGCAGTAAACAAACCTTGTCAATGAAATTGTTCCCTCTTGTAAACTAACAAACTAGATCCTCCATGATTCTTGCAACTATAAGGTACCTTGATCTCTCTACTATGGTTCAAGAGGAAAGCACCTGCCACTATTACTTGGATGTTTTCCACCACTAAATCTTCTTTATAAGATGGAAGAAGAGGACTCGCAGAAACAATAATTGCTAGACGACAGATGCTTAGAAGACAGAAAGCCCAATAACAGTCCCTGCTAGCTTCTGGTTTAATAGCTTTTCCCATCCTCGTGAGTCATGAGGATGAGGAAGATTTTAAAACCTAATTGAATCTAGAACTCTTGCTTAACAATAATCTCTCAGCATTCAATTTCAAGCTACCATACCTACCTTCCCTAGCCAAACAAGATACGAATTTCACAAAGAATGAATAATATTTAGGTGTTTATTGGTGAGCGCCATTAAAAAATTGACAACTATTTAGTCTTTTTTTCTCTCATCCTTTATACATTCATCTCTCTTAGTTGTCAACTTTTTAATAGTGGTGAGTACGATTATACCTACTTATCGATGAGCACCTAAATATTATTCTTTCACAAATGTGAATCACTTTCGGACCATTCAGTGAAAGCAAGTGGACTACGGCATAAAATCCGTTCCACAAAGATCAAGCACAGAATGCAGAAGAAAATCATGAAATGGAATTTAAAGTTTGAACAGTTAAGTAATTCGGTCAATAAAAGCTTCTATATATCCCCATCCATCATCAACATCAGGTCCTATCCAGTAGCCAACTATTACCCTATTCCTGGAACTAAAAGAAACTACTCCCCAAAAAGGTCTTGAAGTTACCCGTAAAGGATGGGAACTTCTCCACTTCATAGATAGGGATTTATTTGAGCAACAGGATAGCACAAGCTTCGATGCTGCAAACGCAATTCATATCATCAGCAATCCAAAATCTTTAAAATTTAGTTTTTAATTCAGATGAGCAGAAGCTTTAACAAAATAATGATGGGTACAGGACTACCTTACATGAGTATTGAAACAATGCTTTTATCATTACCATTTATAGTTTTGAATCCTAAGGTACTATAAAATTTTGATTTTCCTTTCAGTAAATTTGCAGCGTTTTCCTAATTTTCAGGTGAAAATAAGATATAGCTAGAATTTTTTAGGCCAAAATGCCTCTAAATGATGGTGCTCCGACTTATTGCAGACCATACAAAAACTGAGAATGAAAAACCTGTTCCAGTAATTGCTCGGCTTGAAACTGCAACTTTGTCCAGTTTCCTTGGTTGCATTTCCTGACGCATTGTTCAAACGATAAAGTAACAAAAAAAACTTCAGTTATGTAATCAAAACTTTAAAACTCGGATAAAGAAATCGTTATCAACCATGGTTTTAACACCTGAACTGATATTCCGAAGATATTATGTCAAAAATTACAGTTGGAAATGGAACTATGATCATTACAATAAAATTGGAAGAGCATACTATCAACTAAATATTCCGTCAATCGGCGAATTCTTTCCATTTCGAGCAAGAAATATTTCACATTTACTGCCATTTTTCTCAAAAATCACCGAACATTTTCCAAGCATCCAAACAAAAACGTCTAACCAAAACACAAGCCTCGCAATTCCAAGTTTCCTATACCGAAACGGGCCACCGGAAAGCATTACGCAGGAAAAAAAAACACATTCGTCTTACAAAAAACGAGCAGAAAACAGAAACCTTAACAATCTATCTTGAACGGAATTCTCCGAGACAACAAACATTACAAGAATCGTAGAAGATTCCGCAACTACAAATGTGATTAACGATAGATAGATAGCGATGAGGAGCGGAGAATACCTTGAGCATGGCCTGTGGAACGGAGAAGCTCACAGAAACAAAGGCCGCCATGAAAGCGACTAACGAATTACGAAACCCCAAGTTTTTGCCTTTGCCGCTCCGCTGCTGCTCTTTTGAAATGGGCGAGAGAGTTCCACTGAAGAAAAAACTAGACGACATGTAGTTGATGGACTGAGAATTTGAGATAGTTTGTCGACATGTCGACTTTACTTTCATAATTTCATTTTATTCAAAATGATTTACACAGTATATTTATAATTTGTTTTTATCTTTTTTAGTTTAAAATTTTGATTATTTTTAACCTTTTTTTTATTGCATTACTTTTATATATATTTAAAAAAATGGCCAATTTAATTTCTACTTACAAATTTTAACATAAAATTTTCACTTATGAAAATTTTTAAAAGTATAGAGATCCAAAAGAATGTTTTGAAAGTATAAAAATTAAAATAAATAAAAATTGAAATTCTAAAAATGAATAAAAAATTTTTAAAAAGGATTTTGTGTGCCTAAAGTACTATTTGAATCAAAATTTTATTTTATTTATTGTTTAATTATTTTCTATATCACTCCTTTCGCTTTTTGGAAAGAAAATTAGTAGCATATTTGGTGATTATTTTTAATTTCTTATTATACACATTTTTAAATGAATAAGATTTTTTTAATGTTTTTTTCTCTAAAATGTTAAATTACAAACTAATTTAATTAAAAAATATTTTCTAAAATAAAATAAAATAAAAATTGTCCTATCATTTTATATTTTGAGATAAATATCTTAATCACTAAATTTTAAAGAGTAATTTGCCTTTCAAAATCTAAACATTTTTTTTTGCTCCATCTAACATTTTCTTTTTTCTTTCTGAGTTCAATAGGTAGAAGTGTATATTTGAACCTCGACATTTTTGTCAAAAATATATGCTTTAACCATTAGTCGTATACTCAGATTTTTTTAGATTAGGTAGGAGCTCTAAAATAGTCTCTAGAATTAATTTTCTATAAACCAAATAATATATCATTTTAAAAAATTGATTTTAATGTGGCAACAAAAGAATTTATTTTTACAATATTTTAAAGGGTGACCTTACCCCAAAAGAATCTTTGAAGAAATGAATCCCTCTCTAATAAAACCAAGCAGGCCTTAAAATCATTATAATAGTTAGCAACTTGTACCAAAAAAGAAAAAAAAAAGTTAGAAACAAAAACAACTGGCAAGAGGTAGATTTGTAACATAAAGCTGAAGCTGCAAGATCAAAATATTGGAGTTATTAAGGATTACACACTACTTACTGTACATATGAAACAGTGAGGATCATATTGAATTCAAGTTGGAACAATGGCTAACAACTGAGTTTTGATTCTTCCAATGCAAGTTTCAATCTCTTTATAAAAATGCAGGTTCTGAGAACATCTTGGGTGTAAACTTTTTACTGCCGAACCCAATATCTGAGCCACGTCGCCCGGTGGATACGGGCACTCGATACACGCCTGCAAGTTACCACATATCATTGAAATAACTAACTTTGATACGTTGATGATGATCTAGAAAGGGTTATATGAATTCTTCAAAGTGAATGTAAAGTGAGCCATTTATAGTATTGAACTTCAGCTTTAAAATTCAACCATCATACCAAGTAAAATAATCCAACATGGGGTTTAACTTTTAGAAGGAAGGCTAAAATCCTCTCAGCAAATGCTCTTAGGGCTGTTTTTGAGGGAATTATGACTAAAAAGTAACAGGAGACTTTCAAGATACCTATAAGGGATATTTCAGAATTTTCTCTCATTGCGGTATATCTAAAAACTTATAAGTAATAGCAGTAAGATTAGATGCTTCTCAAGCTTACAAGTAATAGCAGTAAGATTAGATATTCGATCCAGAGAGTATGTTTGGGAGCTTATTAGATTTAATACGTCTACGTAAGGATATGTTTATAAGATTTTCTTTTGTAATTATCAGTTCTGGGCAAAACACGAATAACTCATATTGTTATTTTCGTAGTACGGAGAAGGGAGAACACTTTTGTACCTCAAATCATTAAGTAAGAAATGCATTATTCATAACCTCGTAAATCAAAGCCTTATTAAAAACTAACAATTACCTGTATCATGAATAAGGCAGCCACACACGAAGTGATTAGATCTGAAGGAACTCCAGCATAACCTTGGTCAGGATGTCTCAAACTTGGAATAGATGAATCACTGGCAGAAAGGTGTTCTGATGAGCAAAACTGATTAAAGTGACCTAAGTTATCATTCATAAGATCTTGAGACTTGATTGAAAGTTTCTGATACCCAGATGATGATATTTGATTATCAAAAGAATGCAAAGCCCCCCAAACCATTGTCAATGGATCATCACCTTCCTTTGTGCTTGATAGGACCTGAAAATATATGGTATGAGGAAATCGCTTTTACGGCTACTGATGGTGTGCACCATCTATCCTAATCCTTCATCACTAAGAAAAGAGTAAAGAAAATTTAATGCCTAGAATCCAAGGAATTGATCAATGATCAACTTGTTCATTGAAGTGGCAAAGAAGATGATGATATAAGGGAAGCAAAACATCAAACACACAACTTGAGTTTTTTTTTCTTGATATCTGTGAGTGTCCGGGCCAGCTTGTGTGCACCTAGACCAATCTCACGAAACAACCGCCTGACCCTACTATTATTTAGTTGCCTAGGTAACTCATAGGATATTAAATCCTAAGTAGGTGGCCACCATAGTTTGAACCCATTCCATCTAAGCCCTTTGCTATTTACATTGGCCCTTATTGACCACTAAGTCACACCATGATGGTTTGCAACCTGAGATATTATGGCATTCATTTGTGCCAGTGAGCAGAACAGAGCCCTACGCTCTACTACATAATAGTTTTAGATCATTTACAAATTGAAGGACAGATATTTGCAGTAAATAACTCAGTCAATGAAAGCCCACATTCATATTCAAATTCTTTTATTGTTGTGCACATCTCAACGATGATCTCAATATTTATATTATTTCAAATAGCATCTCGGAAAAAAAGCCATCAAGATCATCCCAAAAAAATGTCCATCACAAAGTCATGGAAAAAGTGAAATTCATAACCGCTTCAAATCTTAGCCCGATGCATCACACTCACACTGCATACTTCCATGAAGTTATTAGGAAAGTAAAGCATTTGAAATAAGGTTTGAATAAAAAGATGGCTGGAAAGTTGAAAGTGCAGTGTGATCAAATATTATTATCCTTGTGCTTCTCCATTATTAACTTCTTTGCTCAAGTTAAGTTCCCAACCATGTTAAGGAGCACATTTGTGGAACTGATACATCATCATTTCCCATTAATTTTATTATTTTGAGAAAGTTCACAAAGTAATTATCTTTCTTCTCTACATTAGTCCAATAATTTATCTTTCCAGGAAATGTACTATCAATTGAATAAAATTGAATAAAAATTCATATATAATCTTCTAAGGAGTGAGCCCAAGTTATACAATAAGAAGTAATCAAGTAGAATCCACAGTTTCAAAATGTGTGATAGAGAGAGAGATACCTCAACAGCAACATTTACCATCAATTGTGCCTTTTCCCTTGAGCCATTGACAATATCGGCCACCCTACATCCTGATTCTTGAGAAACATTTAAAGAACAAGGGATGCTTCTAAGTGCACTGGTATTGGCTTGAGGCTTCAACCACAGAGGCAATGAGTACCCAGAGAAATTATTGTGCTGCTTCAGATTAAAGGTAGTGTAAGGAACCTACAGATGCATATAATAAGTTAAGATGTTTGTATGAAATTGAAGCAAATAACAGATTCAACACAAAAAAAAATGCATATTTATGGAGGTGCATGGAGATGGTTAATGGACTTTGAAGATTCAAAGTAAAAATATCTAACATATTTCCTGGACCACTTTAAAGTTCTTTTGCTATAGGTTTTTTTTATTTGTTTGCATGCTCAATACAATACTTGAATAAGACTAACACACACAACACAAAGAAGTAGACATACATATGTTGCATTTTTTGACAATGATTAAAATAGATGTAACCAATCATCGCAAAAGCTAATAGGATAGATTGATTCTAATCTCCATTTGGTCTCTTGTCCTCGACAGTATACACACAAAACTAACTACAAAAAATAGAAAGTTAGAAAAGAGGAATCCCTGGTTGAGAATAAGAGATAAAGGATCTAAGAATTCCTTATAAGTATTAAAAGGGAACTCTATCAAGTTATCAAAGTATTGATCCAAATCAAAATCCACAAGCAATATGCTAATCCATCCATCAAAATATAAAAATTGAGATTTGTCATTAATGGCTGCCAAATCTGTAACCAAATATAGAATCAAAATTAGGAAGACAACATAAAATCTTATTATCCAAAACTTTAAAAAACATATAGAGTAATTTTAATTAGAAAATACTCTGAATTCTAAGTGTGTTACCAATCCATGAGTGGTGTGTTGGCTGGATGCCTTCTCCAATTTTCTACTCAGATTTGGATGCATATTTGCTTGTGGCTCTTTGCATTCAAGATACAGTGTGTTGATGGAACAGCTCTGTCGTTTAAGAGCTTCTGGCAAATTATACATTGGATTGGAAGGCATGCAATCAAAATCCTAAAGTGAATTTTTTCTGTGTCAGTAAATAAATAATGACTAGTTGAAAGACAACTTCAGGATCAGCAGCAAAAAATTAGGCAATATCAGCACTGAAACTCATTATTTTTCTTCAATGAAATTAGTTCCTAAGACAAAGAAATATATATATAAATAAAGAAAACATACAGATACAAAAGAGAAAGAAGGCTAAAAACCTACCTCTTGGAATATACTGGGTAAAATGTGAGAAAGAGTAACCTAAGCAAAAATATGGGAGTATCGGTTTTCTGAGCTAAAACTTTCTAGAACTCAAGGACATAGTTGTATAACCTATAGAACAGATCCTGTTCGAGTAAGGTCGTGAGCACCCTCTTATATCATCTAATTATTCCATTCACAAAGCAGCTACTGATATGGTCATCTATATTTTTAAATTTTAAAGAAAGGGATGATATGCTCTTATATCATCTACATTTTATAGGTCAGGGAGAAAGGAATGATATGCTCTTCAGAATTCCACTGAAGTAACGAGTTTTGATGTACTACTATTTTTAAATTTTAAAGAAAGGAAATGGAATAGATTTTTAATAAATGCGCAATTTGAAGAAGCATAATAGGATTCTCATCACCAGAACATATTTACTAAAATTTAACTTTAATACATAGCCCAGATAGCTTAAACTTGCAATTAAATAAACGCGCTTACTAACAGCACCAGAAATGTATTTTGGTCATATTGAGATTTATGAGTTCTTTCTTTTTAAGTTCTTTTTCATTCATGTTTCTATATTTTAAACTCTACATTTTAATCATCTAAAATTAATTTTGCCTTCGTATTTTTTCAAGTTTAAGATTATGGATCTTAAATAAGATTTATTCTCGTCCTCAAGGTAAGCGTGAGCTTCAACGTGAGTTATGAATCATCAATGAGAAATAATCTTCCTTTTTTAGATTTCACTCTTAAATTTAAAATTTCTCTTTATTAAATCAACATTAAGATTTCAACTATTGCTTCTGCAATATCTTTATCATTTTCTTCCCTATGGGTCACACCTGCAAAGGTTAATAGTCAATTGATCACTCCAGATAAATACCGTGGCCAAGAAAGTTAAGATTGGTTAACAAGATAATAGATTTTACAAGACCTATGCGTTCACCAAGTGGCAAAAGAAGTGTTTGTGCACTTGTGACCTAGTGCAAGTACCTCCAATGTGAAGATTATCGACCATCAGACAAATTGTAGGCAGTGTTGTAATAACCCTATTAATATGTATCAATATCATATAGCTTTCAAGGATCTCCGATCCTTTTCATCAGCACAAAATAGATGATCTATTCTAATTGAACAAGATTCTAACCAAAGGAAGAGTATCAGTATCAAATCCGATTTAATCCATGATGAGGAAAGAAGGCCTACCATCACTAGTTTGACTCCGACCATTTGATCATCAAACAGAATCCTGCACTTGTCATTATAAACCGTTAACACACTTCCATCGTGAACTTCTCTTGTCTTTGGATGCAAAGCTATAACACGCTGTCCAACAGACAAAGGTCTTGCCAAATCTGTAGGAAGTCCTTCGCGAATACCAGCACAAAGTTCAGAATAATGTTGTCTGACAGATTCCCGGTAATGTTCAAGTTTCATTCTTTCCACATGAAGAAAACGTTCAGAAAACCGCCGAGGTTTACCGAGGGAGCTGCAGAGACACATTTCAGACTTTCTCCATTCACAGCATTCTAAAGGCTCAAGTAAGCATTAATTTAAAGAAAGATACCTTCTTACGACACCCCATTCAACACGAGTTAACCTTGGGAGGTTTTCCAGGCCAACATGATCCAAATACTCAATAAATTCCCTTCTTGCAAACCAAGGATAATCAATTGCACTATAAAACCATTCAAAAACACACCATCTACGTACCAAAGTGGATGACATGCAATTAGAAAGTTTATCCTGAGTCGTGGAAGCAAAGGTAGGAACTGTTAACATTGTACAAGAGTTCAAAAGCAGAAACAGAGAAGATGGCTATCACAAGGGATTGCGTCCAAATAAGGAAGAAACTGAAGATCTTACCTTGAGGAAGAATCCTCTGTCTTGCGTAGAGGTGGAATATTTCATGGGCATTTTTTCCAATTTGTCATCACAGGACTTCGTCTTTTGAGGGGTCAATAATTTTTTAAGTTCCATCTTATGTCTACTTCGACTCCCCAGCTTAATTGGTAAAGTGACTTGATTTTCTACAGGAAATGGAATTAATTGAGCGTATCAATTCCTTTTCTTCTCTCTAATCATTATTCAAAGAACTACTGGTATAATGAATTATTATTTCCATTATTTTTAAATGCAAAATTGACAGAACAAACTCATTTACCATTATCTATTGGTTCAATATGTTCAGATGTGGCCTGCAAAATAACGTACACAAGAAAAATAAGAAAAAGGAGATGTGCAATAAAAGTAACTTCCAAAACCATTTTTCAAGTTTTTTAATAATCAGGATTTGTTATCATACGAAATGCAGGGATCCCATAGAGAAATAATAAGTAGAACCATAGAAGTAATGGCTAGAACCTACATAAGAGAGGACAACAGAAAACTAGCAATAGACAAAGACGTCATTGGAGATAGCTACCTACTATCTCTCTTGTCCAAGGTCTCTCCACTTTTTATTTCTCAGCCTTCCCCTCTCGTTCTCACACATTTATCAAAATTACTTCCTAGCTCCCATCAGTTAAAAGGTAAAAATTCCGAACCACATCATTGGAAGTCTTAATACCCAAAGGAAGTTAGTTTGCCTTTTGGTCTTTGAATCTAAATGGTCCAACCAATGCGGAGTATATAAATTGAATAAATCATCATGTTGACTTTTTCCAACTGGTCTCTTCTATCTGAAGACTCTCTAAAGAATTCCAACCATCTTGCCAACCATTTTGGAAGAATTATGGCAGATCCTCCTTGCCGTCCAAGAAGTCCTTTGTAACATTCCTTTTAAAAGAAAGCAGAAGTGCATGCCATGGGGCTTCTTCTTCTTCTTTTTTTTTTTTTTTGAATAAGAAACTTTATATTAAAAAGAGGGAGAAAAAAGACCAACTAAGGGCTGGGGGAGAGGGATCCCCATCCAAAAGACCTATACAAAAGCTTTCCAGTTGTTCAAAAACATGGAAAGATTGTAGTTACAAAAAATTTACCATAGTTGAGACACCACCAAGAAGTAGTGTGCTATACACTTCTATCAAAAATTTCAAAAGTAGAGGCCTTATCTTCAAAAATACGACGATTCCTTTTCAGTCATAAATGCGCCATAAATGAGCCCTTGCACCACAATTCCAAATACACCTACTTTTCTGGGCAAGAACCAACCCATGAGGACCTAAGGGAGTCCGTCGTCAATTTGCTTGGAAAAGCACACCTAAATGCCAAAGAGGTCCAGGAGAAAAAACCAGCTCTGAGCTGCAAAGGAGCAATTCACAAAAAGGTGGTCCATGGTCACATTGCAACTTAAGCATAAGCTGCACACCGAGGGGGAAAGAACCCAGGTTCTACATTTCTTTTGGAGAATGTCATAAGTACTCAAGCTTCTAAAGGCCAAGGATCAGAGAAAAACCTTGACTTTCTTTGGTATTTTGAACTTCCAAATATAAGTAATAAGGGGGGACTTCAAATGAGGAGTGCAATCTGTCAAATTCAAGTAGGCAGACTTGGTGGAAAAGACCCCATCCTTTCCCAGAGACCAGCTTCGCCCAAGCACACAGCATCCAATGTTTGTATAAGATCCAACCAGCCATCTACTTCCCAGCCAAAGAGACCTCTGCGCAAGCTAAGATCCCGATCTTTCATTTCATCATTCCGGCAGTTGGCCACAGAAGCATCTTGTTTCAAAGAGATGCTGAAAATGTTTTGGAAGGAATCACGGAGGGTACTGTCTCCTACCCATCTATCATTCCAAAAATGGAAGGTGCCATAGGGCTTCTTCATTAGAAGATTTATTTTAGACGAAGAAAATAATTTTTTAGGTTAAGAATTGGAAGGATATCTAGAAGAAATTAAACTTTGGGATCATTGGGGTGTACTCTTTCATTCTCCACTTTTATGTTACTGCATTTCTTCTTTGATTGTTACCAATCAGAGAAAGTTTCTCTAAATTCCTTGTAGCTAAAGTGTAGTCAATGAAAGGTTGTTTTGTTTCATCAAAAAAATAATTTTAATAACAAAGCAAAAAAAAAAAAAAAAATACGAAGGCATTGTTGACAATGATTTAATATTAGAATACAGTGCCTCAATCAGAAAAAGCAAAAGCATGCCATCAAACTAACCTTCCCAGAATATATGAAATTCACTACCAAACTGAGTCCAACACTTCCATTGTGAACATTAAAAAATGGCATTTGTCATAGGAAAATAATTTATTAGTGCAGTATGCAACTTTACTAACCATACTGATGACCAGACACCACACATGCAGTGCAGAGAAGTTAATAGACCACACATTTAAATGTGAAGACACTTTACACTTAATTTCATTTGAAAGACATGAGAACAACTGACGGGAAATTAAGGGTGAACAAATGTCATTATGTACATAATTTCCACTACAATTCATTAAAAAGAGAAATCCTACTACTTGCCTCCTTGATTTTAAACTTAAAAATTAATCCTATAATAGAAACATAACCAGAACTTTCTAAAATTAACATGTTTTATGCTCATTTTAAGAAACATTCTTCTATCAACAGAAAGCGGTTATTTTTCTTTTATCTTTTTATCTTTTTTTTAGATCAGCCTTCATTTAGAATAATAAAATTACAACAAAGAGAATATTATGAAGTGTAGCAATTATGAATTAAGATTCTGCAAAATGCAAACAACAGCATCCTTTCTTCTGAATTTCACCTTATAATTTTGTATGGTGAGAAGCTGTGAGAATTTCAATAAAAAGGTTCACTTACTTCAGTCTTCAAATTTTCACATAAATGGACATCCACGTGAACTTTTGTATCATCAGGTATCTGCAAATGAACAATAAACATGAATTGGATGGGTATGATAACAACTCGCAGACTCATGGAGAAAACCTTCAAAAGGAGAGTTTGAAAGAAAGAAGCTTTCACGTTGAAGATTACAAGTTTTATGGATGGGTATGATACCAATAACTTGCGTTTTCTTTTCCATGTTGTGTCAGGTTGTTCAAGCCGTTTTTTCTTTTTAGAAACAACATCGATTGACAAGCCCCTTCCAGATTTTGATTGCATATAACTTGTATTCCCAATACCGGAAATTGCATTAACCATGGTTTGCTTTCCTTTATCTCTACTTCGAGCTGATAATGTAGCTTGAGGAATACAAGATTTGTCTTCCAAATTGAACGATTCAGTTTCCTCCACCAATTGGGCAGATGATTCTTGATCCAAGATCAACAATGATAAAATATAATAAGTTAAATATGAGAGGAAATAGGTAACAGATGAATCATATAAAATAAGGCTACCATAAATTAATAAAATAAATAAGGAAACTTATATTGAAATAAAGCATGAAATCTTTGCCAGTTTAAGAATCAATAAATCAACATTCATAAGTTAGAAAGGAAAATAACAAATTTAGCTAAGAATTGCATCTGTCTAATGAGTATTTTATGTGCCATTAGCTTCATCTATACAATTCCACTTTTACTACTGGTGGAATTATCAATAGGTAATGAAAGAAAAAAAAAAGTAAAAGTAAGGTGAGACTTGACATAATTACGTGTTTAATGATCCCTCAAGCACAAAAATTTCAATAAGCGGATAAAAAGCACATCAACTGGAACATTGTGAAGACACCTAAACCAAACCAACAAGAACAGTTGATTCAATTAAATTAAGTTTGATTTAGAGGGCAATACAACATTGCTAATTAAAGCATAGCTGCCAAGTGATTTCATTTCCAAATTCAATAATGTTAAGCACCGTGTCTATGCTACAAGCAGAGACATTTCATTTATTGCACAACCAAGAATGTTAACTTTATGAAACAAACCATCGTATCATACCCCTATTAAGATAAATTAGAACAAATTAACATGTACTTACCTGATTCTGCGGCAGTATATGGCATCATTAAAGACAAATCAACTAAGGTCTGCAAAGCATCTAAAGCAGTGTTCTCATCTATCAAAAAAAAACATCAAGTTAGTAACCTTTTTCGAATGAACATACAAAATTTTAATTAGACAAATAAAATTAAAGACCAAACCAACAAGGGGACTAGAAAACAAAAAAACAGCAAATTAGTAACTCGTCCTACAAAGACTCAAAAAGGGCAGCTTTATCTAGATACAGTAGGATAAGTAATGCTGAACTTCAAAACGAGAAAATTATAGGAAATGTATAGTTGAAAGACTGCAGTAAGTTGCTTGCTTTATCTCGTGAAGGAATTAGTCGCCTTTATTTTTTCTCTTGTATAACCTATTGTCTAGATTATCCTGTAAGCTTTAAACGAAAGGTTGAGCATTATCTATTTAACCAGCTCCAAATTTGTGCAACATGAAATTATACGATTCTGACAAGCTTGCATTTTCTGTGAACACTAGAAGTTATGTCTGCATGTACAAGAATGCAGTTAAGCTATTCACCACTCTTATCAAAAAGTAAAACTATTCACCACACAAATAGCAAAATATTGCAATTCTGTTTTGCCAATGACAATCTTGAAATGAACCTAGAGCAAGTTAGCAACACAGAAATTTGATGGTTGACTCTTTCTCATCAACATAAGATGTATAAGATCGTTGCATAGATACAGAATGAAAGTAGAGCAACAAAATTACCTTCATGCAACAGCTTCCTGCTTTTCTTTCCCTCAACTAGTGGAGACAATAGCTCATATTCTGCATTTGAAATTTCAGTACCAACGTTTCCCTCTGGAACGCTGAGGCTGCATAAGTCATCCATATTAGATGTTTCAAGTCTATTTTCTGTTAAATACTCAACATTTTGATGAGACCGCCTGTTTTTAACATCTATAACTTTCTTCTTTCTGTACCATTTCTTCGTCTTGTGATGAGCTTCAACTGTCTTTACACATTCTCTATCTACTAAGGAGTTAGGATCGCAACCATATTCTTCATATGGTCTCCCTTTATGTCCTCCACTGACCTGAAACCAGTCCTAATCTAAGTTAACATCATGAAGCTTGAACTGTTTCCAACTATCTTCAAAAAGCAAGAAAGGAGAGGGTGGGTACTAATTGAATAAACAATTAAGATATCAGGCATAATATTACTATCAAACAACAATATTACTGAAAGTAACTTCAATAAATATTTCCCTGACCTCATATGAGGATTTCATGTTCTCTTTTATCTTGCAAGGCACAGATGTTGAGGGAGAGCCTCTTCTTTGTGAGGCTTCAGTCAAAGCTAAGGCGGCAACATGTTCAACTTCGTCACTATTAACATCAACTTCTGATTTCTGCCAACTTTTACTTTCAGAAGCACGACTTTCCCATTCATCTCTTGTATTTGAACATGAAATAGGAAATCGAGGTGTCCTTTTCCCCACAACACGAGGTTGATCACCTACATGAAGTTAATAACAAAAATTGTCACAGGCCAGGGTTTAGGAAAAATTAGGTCATGTTAATCTTGTAATAGGAGCAGTGTGAAAACATTTTCATTGACAAGAAAGAGCATCATTAAATCTATCAACAACATGTACAGAAATGGTGAATATTCAAACTAATTTCGTGCTATTTTCTACATGTTCATAATTAAAATAAATAAAAAAGAATACCCAAGGAAAGCATTTGAAATAAATACACGAATATATGTTTCCAGAAAGAATTTCAAAAGCACTATATGGAAGATACTGATGTAGTGTTTTAGTTGTTATTTCAAGGTTTTCCTTTAAGATGTAGCTTTCAAGCTTTGTTCTTTATTTAGTTGTTAGTTACTACACAGTAACTAGTTTTTACTGTTTTGTGAGTTGTTAGCCAAACTCTATAAATAGAGGCTGATCTCTTAATAAAAGATATCTTTCATTCTCTTCAAGAAACCATTGTGTTTGTGTACATCAGATACACTGCCAACAGAGTGGTAGCTTGCTTTAGCAACAACTCCAAATCCCAACTGATCACTGATGACAGTTCACTAGTAAGTTTTCTTCCTCATGACTATAAACTGTCCTTAAACTATAATCTCAACTCCCGCACCTGGACAGTTTCCCAAAAACCATGAAAGGGCATCAACTAAACTGCATGTGATGAGTCAAAAGTGAATGAAACACAAAATACAATGTGTTGGTTTATTATTTATGAAAATTAGTTGTAAATATTAATTCTTATTTTATCCATATTTCCTTTTATGTATTGAGCCTTTGAAATCTGACAAGAATACAGAATACAGATTAGAAATCAAGATCACATGGCATGTCAACATCAGGCAGCATTCTTTTACATTGTATCTTGCTCACAATGTACTTTATTTTTTTGATATGTAATGCTAGTTAAATGCTTATGTTAAGGATGAATAAACCACCACTCAACCCAAAAGCTTAAATTGATGGGTTGGGTAAATTTATTTCATATATATGGATTCTCAACAGCTTCCATTACAGTAGAATATAGTTATTCAAGTAAATCAAGCTTATTTCAAAGTCTAATCTGGAAATAGTTCTCTGTTCAATAAAAATGACAAAATAACAAATACATGGAGACGGAATATGCATGCAGTATGTTGGAGTCAGTTTGGAGATTCTTCATCCAAGAAGGAATCCGTTGTAAAAGGCATTAAAAGTATCTAGATCGACTGAATGGAACTTCTGGGCTTAGCAACGTTACTAAACTTCAAAGGTCCCTGCAGCACTAATAGGAAGATTTGAGGAAACAGGGTGGGAGACCAAAAGAAAAACGAAAAAGTACATGGCAGAGAAAACCAAAAAGAAAAAGAGCCTTTAGAAAGATAAGTAACCCGAAGAACATAAAGTTCTTTTGTGGTCCTCTTCTCAGAATGGGCTTAATACAGCGGACAAAGTCAGGCAAGGTGCTGTCTGTGATGCTTTGGATGTGCTAATGTGATCACAGTTCGTAGATGACTAAACCATTCCTAATGTTGGAAAAAGTATGTTGCTGTTGGCATAAAAAATCAATATCATTTTTTGGAATATAGATTGTTGATTAGCTTTTGCCAAGCTTCTTTTTTTATTGTCAAGTGTTTGGCTGTGCAGTTCTGCATGATGGTTTCTAGACTCGGTGGATGTTCTTGATTGTAGTTTGTTGGGTTCATTGGTTTGTATTAAGCTATTGTTCTTTGGGTTCGGTTTTTTTTTTTCTTGTAAGTTTGGGTTATAGGTTGGTCTGAATATTTTCCTTCTTGGGAGTTTGTGTAACTTTAAGTATAATTTTTCATTTTATCAATGAAATCTTTCTGTTTTATTTTTTATTTTTTTCCCCCACTACACTTTCTCCGCCTTTCTTTGATGGCAGCTGTTTGGCCTTTCTGATTTTTGTGGAGGGCCTGGCTCCATTAATGGATTCCTCAATTTTCTCCTACAAGGTCATCAATACAAGTGTAAAATAAAGGCTCTTCTGGCGCAATGCTGTTTGTGCTACCTCGCAGGCTATTTGGAAAAATTGCAACAAAAGGCCTTTTTAGGATGATTTCAGAGCTACTGAAGAAGTCTGACAAAAAGTTTTTCTTGCCTCCATGAGATGCCAACCCATTAAATATATTATTTACCAACAAAAGCATAGAAGAAAACATTGAAAACAGCCCCTCATGCACAATAGCATTTTAGAATCATCTTACCATAATATAAACTCCTAAGCGAAGACAAGCATCCACCACTTGCTGTAACTGAATGAGTAGTCAAATGGTCTTCATTTGAGACACTCATTTTAACTTTCCCTTGATTGGTCTTTGGAAGTTTTTGAAAACCTGAAGCATCATAATTCTCACGTTCACTATCACTACCTCCCTGTCAATTTATCAATTGACAATATTAAAATTTCAAAGCAAAGGAATTGGAAAAAAAAAAAAAGGAATTGAACAAAGTGTTGTTACATTGGAGTTCGTAAACAAAGATCATCTGATAGGTTATCCATTTGGAAGCGGACCACAGAGAGGGAATACAGTTTCCATCACTTATCCTTCCGTGAAAAGATAAAAGAGTTTCTAAGTTTAAGACATATGTGCTAATTCCAAGATTAGCTACGTCTGGAAAATAAATTGACTACAGATTCAAAAAATAAATAAAGAAAAAGACAAGGGACCATATATGGGCTATTCAGATGATACAAGGAGCAATCTCATTTCCGTCGGAAGAACCTGTTAGTAGTAAATGCACGTCTTCGTAAATATTTTAGACATACACTGACACTATGTTCTGGAAACCCATGTCGTCCGATACAGTAAATTCTTTTCTCTGGTCTCCTATACTAAGAAAGCTTAATACTTTTTTTCCTCATTGTAGTGCTCTATGATAAATGGTAGTGCTCTATGACACATGTGTGTTGTGTGCTGCAAATGGAGAAGATCAGAACCATTTATTTTCTCTTTGTCCTTATGCATCGGTCTGCTGGAGCTTATTCTTTCAACTCTTCAACATTTCTTGGGCTCGGGATTTGAATGTTTCTATGAGTCTTCTATAGCTACTGTTTGGCACAAAGCTTCCGGCTCAAGCTAACATACTTCGGATTAATGGTATAAAGGCATTACTTTACGAAATTTGGTTCGAAAGGAACCAAAGGGTGTTCAAAGAAAAAAGGAGGTCTTCCCTAGATTGTTTCCACATTGCCAAGTTTAAGGCTTCCCAACTCCTTGATTTATTTGCTAACTTCTCTCCTAGCATGATTTGTATACATTGGGAGGCTTTTATTTGTCCTTTATGGTTTATGTTTCTATCTTTTTTTTTTCTTCTCGCTCCTTCGAGAGTTTGTATCCTTGAATAATTTTTGTTCCTTTTCATCGATCAATGAAAAGTTCATATCTCGTTTAAAAAAAAAAGCGCTCTCTTTTTTTTTTTTTAATTTATGCCAATTGGAATCTCTTTTTGCAGGTTGATTCCTTATCCCCGGTTTTTGTATACCTTCTTTTTTTTATTGAAATATTTACAGTTCATCAAATAAGGGTTAGACATTTGAACGACTTTTAAGGAAATTTACTAATGTAACAACTAGTTGAGTTATGCTTAGATTAACAATCAAATAAATTGGTTGGGATGGGGGGATTCTTAGTATCCCGTATTCTTTCATCAATTAAAGTCACAATTCACTATGAAGAATGAAAAAAATAGTTACATTCTTCATTTACTTAATTAATATCAACTTGAGAATCTTTCTACGATCTTCCTTAGTTTTTGGTTTTCTTCCCAATCAATATTATTTCTCATCCTAAAAATATTACATGAAAATCTTAACTAGTTATTCAACAGCTACAACTAGATTATCCAATGTTAATTAAATTTACAAATATAAGTTTAGTGTCCCAATCCTGAAATCATATTTCTACATAGCACAGCACATGGGTATCGATTATCATGCAAACTCTAGGTGCTCAGTGCCCTATGTCACATCCTTCACTTAACTTTGCTCAGTAAGTTATACACGAAAATAAATTGCTTTGGTAGCTTGAATTATTTAACAGAATCAGGCACAAACCTGACAAACCAAAGATTTGAAAGGACACAAACAAAGCCCAATTAAGAGTTCAAGTAACAAACTTTTTTTTTTATTACTGGAAGTCAGAGTCTCGCTCCCCTATACACAGGGACATCCGGACCCAGGAGAAATCAAGGGTTTTTGGTATTAAGCTCACCAGAAGGTTCGAACTTGAGACCTCTAAGTCAGTATGACCAAGAGACCACAAGTCCAAGCCAACTGGACTAGTTCAAGTAACAATTTATGCTCCTGAAGATGAAAACATAATACAATCTCACCATAACATGATAGTAATCTGTCATCAACGCTGTAAGACCAACAACAGAAGCTGTTCCCTCTGGCAAGGAGAGATATGCCTGGAAAGCAAAGGCATAACAAAATCAAAAGCAGCTCAAATTAAGGACCAAAGAAAAACATATTCCATAGCTTATCAATGACTCAAAGAAAACTCCATCATCTATATTAGAATGAAGAAAAGTAAAAGAATGAGATGTATCAAAACCCCAACTCTTTTATCCATCATATTAGAATGAAGAAAAAGCCACTTGAAGATAAACACATTTGCAATTGCAAGTCTCCAATAAAATTTATTCGTGATCAAATCCCAAAAACAAATGACCCCAGGATTATGGCCTTAGAGAACAAAGTACAAAAGGAAAGATGTGAGATAGACCAAGCCACCCCTAGCACCACTAAATAAACACCTCCAGAATTCGTCAAGCCAAAACAAACCCTCACAACCTATGAAGTACATTTTGGTTTGGGTAATACGCCCATGTTTGACATGTATTGGACAATCTAACATATCAACACTTGTTGGACTAAACAAGTAAAGAATCTGTGTAAATTTGCCAGCATATGTGTACTAAACAAACCTTGTTCGTATTGTAAAGAGCTTCTACCATCTCTATTGATCTATCATATATAGAAGAAGCCACCTGAAGAAGGTAAATAATAAAATAATACAAAAAGGAACATTTGATTTTTGAGATCTGTTGATGACAAAATACAAAATACTGAGGCGACTAGTTTAAATGCTGAAGAGGCATGCCTTCTCCCAGTCTTGGCCGAATTTCCTATAGCCTTCATAGAAACACTTGATTTCCTCCTTGCTCCATTTAGGTCCTAACTTATCAGACAATTTCTTCTTCTGTCAGAAGATTAACAAAAGACAACACAACAATCAGATTCACAGATATGAGATTGATCATCTTTGAAATGGAGATAACCAGAGGACAAAGGACACTGTGTTGGATGACTTTGAATGAAAAATTCACACAAACACACTCACACGCACAAAAGGGAAAGAAGGAACCTGCTTTTTTCATGAAGCATGATGTGATGTCTATATATGTATATATATGTGTGTGTGTGTTTTTCTTTTCTCTCTTTTGATATCTATGAGTGTCTGGTGAGCTTGCCCATACCTCGGCACAATTGTCCAATCCCAATACATTTGGTTGCTAAGAAAACTCTAATCACGGAGAATCATAAGTAGATGGCCACCATGGTTTAGAATACTTCCTTTAAGCCCTTTATTTTTCTATTGGATCTTATCGATCACTAGTCAACCTATAGTGATGTAATGTCGATAGATTGACATCTACACTGTTTATTATCCCAGAAAAAAAAATAGTAAATTACTAACAAATACTCGAAGGATGTTCTATTCTTCGCGGCATTCTGTCTCCAAACTTAATCTTATGGAGAGAAATAATATAAAATCACATTCACAGCTAAAATAACAACTAAGATCCAGTTAGAAAGCAACAAAAGCTCACAACCCAATACTATAAATTCCAGAACATAAATGAGACAGGACAACATTACTTGATTCTTGCAGCTCCTATAATTTTTCTGAGCCGAGGGGACATTTGTATGAAGTGGTCTCCCGTTCAGGCTTCTAGATTTTTTTTTAGGCGCCATTGAATTTTATCTGTAACCCACTAAAGCAATTGGTGAACAAGATTCGCAATGCATCTTCCATAAAAGAAAGAGAAAAAAAAAACGATAAACCAAGAAAATTAAAGACTGAACATGGTGGAATTACCTCGCCTATTCGTCGGCTAACACTCAAAACCACCATCTTTAACTGCGCGAAAATGGAGCATTGGTAATTTTCTTCCAGAAGATGGTGAAGGTTCGGCGGTTTTTTCAAATGTGGCTGAGAGAAGACCGCCGAATTTTGAATTGCTCTTTTGAAAGATCAAATAATAAATGCATGAAATGTAATCGTAAATCGTAAATGCAGGCACGAAACAGAAATAATCATAATAACGAAGGTTTATTAATTATTACGTCAGCAAATAAAATAAAATAAAACTTGAAAAATACAAGAAAAAATATGTATGGTATTTTGAAAAATGTAAATTACACTGTTTTTTCTAGTATAATAAATTAGAGGAGGGACATTTGAACCTCAATAGTGCGTGATCAATGCTGATGTTGGTTATAAATTACACTATTGGTTATTGATGATTGTTGTTGTATTTTCAAAGATTTGATATTTTAATACATTGAGTTCAAAGGAAATTGCTTAAATCCTACTAGTAATAACTCATCTTTATGTTGAGCACAATTGACCGCAAGGTGAAGGATCAAACTCAAACATAAATAGATACTTTATGTATTGAATTTACGAGTGTTTATTTTTATTAAATTAATACGTTATTATCTTAATTAATAAATGTATTTATTAGTTGATTTGATCCTTTAAATTAATATAATTTTATATTTATTTTACCATTTCTAAGATTAAAATTTCTTATAAACAAATGTTACAACATACGATTTTACTCATTCTAAATAATCTACATTTATATTATTGTTTACCAACTAATGACAAAAAGTAGAGGAACATAACTAAAATTTATTAAAATATATATCATCTAAATTGTTGGAAGTTTGAATCATCAGTTTAACTATCTATAAAAAATTAGAAGCAACAATAAAATAAAATAATTACCAAAAATACAAAGTGTCACAAAACAGACCTATAATACAAAATGTTGCTTATTAGATGGCAAAAAGTAGTTATTATTATTATTATTTAAATTAGTTTATCGTGAAAGCAAAGTCAAAATAAAAAATCGAATAAAAAAAAAGCGTGGTAACGCAAATACGGGATTGCAGCATGGGGAAATAAGTAAATTTGAAGAAAATATAGTGGCTAATTGAGATTTGCAGAAATTAGTGGGCACATTTGTAATTTCAACATTACCACTGGTGCACAATGCAATTACAGTTTCAATTTGGCGTCGAAGAGTGTGGTGGAAGTTTTCAGAATTTACACAATATAAAATGCTCTTCCACCGCGCCATTTCCCTTGCGCCAAATTAATCAAACACGAAAAACAGAAGCGATTTGCTTTTTGGTCTGGTGCAGCGAAGTTCACCAAATTCAAGTTCTTAATCTCATCCAGTCATGGATTTTCGTCATTCCCACCTTTTAGTGTATGGTTACACATCATTGTCTTTGTTCCGGTGAATTGGAAGCAAGACAATGGCGGATTCGCAATCAGAATCGAGTATCTTCAGTGTTCGGATCGTCTCCATCGATTACTACCTCGCGCCTCCAATTCCAGGCCTCGGAATATCTTACAGTAGCTTTCAAGGTAACTTTCACTACTTTTTCGTATCACGCATGGCTTGCTTAGTTCAATCACTGTCGTATCGACCATGGCTTTTCTTTGAGTTCCAGTCTTGGCAGTCAATGACAGGTTTAGGATTAATTATGCTAATGTTTTAATCTAAAGTCTATGTTAGAAGCGATAACGGGGGTAGATTCTATACCCTGTTTTTCTATGTTTGGTCTCACCCGTGCTAATAGTTGAAGTTGATTTAGGAGAGTGTATAACATGATCGTAGAATTTACTTGCGATATATATCATCCCCTTTATTTGTCTCGAGTACAAACCTAGCTTTGGGGATTTTCTTATGGATATTTCGTATCATTTAATTTGAAGGCGGGAAGGTGAACGAGGTTCCTGTATTGAGAATATATGGTCCGACTCCGGCTGGTCAGAAGACTTGCATCCACATTCATGGGGTAAGGCTTCAATGCACTTCTACAGTTCCACTGAGTTTTGAGTAGGAATTTGAGTACATTATTCAAATGGTAAAAGGGCGTAGAATGCAGGCTGCTTAGGATGAAATTGTTCTATTTATCGTCATTATTTTTCTTGATCAGTAACCAATTTACTAAGACGAATGAAAGTTAAAAAAGAGAACCATATAAAAAGGCCGAAAAAAGTGGGGTGTGTAAAGCTTACTATAAAAAGCATCAACTTTGGGTAATGAAAAATGAATGGTTTTTATAAATCAATTTTGAATTATGTCAGATTGGAAGGCTTAATTTGTAAGTAGTTTGTTTCAGGGAGGAAGCCTTGTTGAGCCTCCTTTCATCAGTAAAGTAACTGACTAAGAACATACTCACAACAACAAGTAAGAAAAAGGAGACCCTCTACCCCGACATTGATTATGATAAAAAGATTAGTTAACTGAATACAATTACCCACTCATGTCCACCATTGAAACCAAAATCACTTTTTTTTTAAATTTCACGAGATCAAATCTTGAAACTAGCAATTTACATGGCAGCAATCGTGAGACTATAATAAAGATGGTGCCTTCTTTCTTCCTAACTTGGTATTTTTTCCATTAGTATTTGATCCGAGATTTATCTTCTGCTCATGAAAGCCTATTGGGTAGAAGAGATGTTATGAGTGTCATTATTGTAAAGATGACTTTGCTGATGTTTCTGTTGTTCAAGATCCTTAAAGTTTTTGTTCTTGGTTCCTTGCATCTTGGAGGCTCTTTCTGGTAGTAGCTTTGTTGGTATTTTTGTCGTTTATCTCTTTTGCTCATTTGGGTTGTACCTCCCTTTTTTGGGGTTCTTTTTTCCCCATTTTCTTCTTACTATTACTTTTTTTTTTGTTTTTCTCGCTCTATTTGGGAGTTTATATCCTTTGAACATTTTTATTCCTTTTAACTAATCAACAAGAAGTTTGTATTTTGTTAAAAGGGTCGTTATTGTAAAGCTTCAAGAATTTTTTTTGTAATATATCTCATGGTCAGCATGAAATTTATTTAGCATTTACTCGACTTGAGTCATTTTTTCCCAATGCACTCAACTGTCATTTTGAAGGACATATATACAATTTTATAGACATATATGTATTTATGTTTTTAAAAGGATGTATCTTGTAGGTTTTACCCTATCTATATGTGCCGTGCTCAGAGATTTCATTGCAATTGCAATGCAAAGGTATGCACCTCATGAAGATTATTATAATTTTATTTTGATTATCAATCAATTAACTACGAAGCATATATTGAGCCTATTTAATGAACATGTAACTGTTATATTTCATATTATCTGTATTTACTTTACTTTCTAGATAAGATTTTAATCTGTCATGCTTTATTTAACTTGTTGCATAGCCGGCTCTCTCTCTCTTGGACTCTGAAACTAATCTAGGACTTGGCTTGTTTTTGACATAGGGTCTCAGTTTTTTGTTTTTTTGTTTTTTTTGGATTACTTAATGGTTTCTCCGGCATGCTATATTTACATTTTCTGATTTTTCACCTCCTTGAATCTTTGTTGCATCTAAGTGTTATCTTATGGTGCTACGATATGTTTATTTTGTGCAGGAGAAGCTTTTGCAAATGATGTATCTCTTGCACTTGAGAAAGCCTTGAAGGTATTCTTCACTCGGACAATCAGGAGATTATGCTTCATCTCACTTACGTGTTAATCCCACGTGTCCTTTCATTACTAACGACAATATTTTGCTTCCTTTGAGTTCTTAAGCTGAAAGGCAATTGTGGTTCAAAGAGACAGCACGTACATGGTTATAATCTTGTTCGAGCAAGGAAGCTTTATGGTTACCATTCATCAGAAGAGCTTTTTATAAAGATATATTTGTATCCATATGAAACTGAGTTTTGTTTGCATCCATGTTCTATATTGTCTTTGTTATATGCCTTCTTGCCCCCATATTTTATTAATGATCTGCAACATGTGATTGAATGCCTTGACAATAATTTAGATATTATCCACAAGATATCACCCGCGCTGCAAATCTTCTTCTGGTACAGTTTTCTGATGTTTCACTTTGCTGCCTTTCTTATTTATTTTCTTCTTGTTGATTTAGCTGCTAAACTGGATGGTGGAAATTTCAACGGCATCTGTTCCTCTGAAATAGATGATTTGTATACTGTATTATATGGTCAGTATATATGGAGAATTTGCAGTGAAAATATGATATAAATTACAAGCTATATCAGATCTATGCTATAGATGAGAAGAGGTTTGAGAATAGAGACTTTTGGTTTCTTTTTAAGCTCTCATTTATGAATTACTTGTTGTGACTTATTACAAAGTTGGTACTCATATAATTTTTGTTGAAACCTTGAGTTTGGTCCTATCACCATAAATATAACCTATTTTTTCAATACTACAATGTAGATGTTTTGCTTGTTTCGTTTGAAGGTATCTTGGAGAATCCGTGTTTGGTGACTGTATTTACTTCTTTTCTTTCCCCAGAATGGTGCAATTTTCGAGAAGAGTTTACAGCCTTATGAATCCCATATACCATTTGTCCTGCAGTTCCTCGTGAGTAGCTTTATGAGTTCCAAAATAATCATAAATGACATAGACATTCAGCTACTTTGTGATTAGTTGATAAGTGGATTTCATCTAGCTTCCTGATCTAGGTTATTTGTTTGTCTGTCTTTTTCTTTCTTTCTTCCTTCTTTTTTTTTTGGGGGGGGGGGGGGGGGGGGGGTAATCCAGGATAAATATGCTAGAGTCGAAGCTAGCTGTTAACTTGATTTTACCATTACCTTTTCATCTTGTTCTCATCAAGCCTCAGTAATAGTTTTATAGCTATAATTTACTCAAAACTACTTTGAGGTATCAGGTAATGAACTAGCTTCTGGCTAATAAAGTGCCCACTTTGCAAGCAGTTGTTTGTTTTATTACTCTAAGCACTTGTTTTATCATATATACATAGAAAGTTATATTACATCGATCGTTTTAGGTACTCATCTGCAATCTGTGTATCTCTGTCAGTTGGGGCCATCATACTCTGTATTAAAAAATGCAGCTATCACCGTATTACGCTGCTTTTCACTTGTCTGTATCATAAATATCTTCCTAGTAAACATTTGAGTAAATGCTGCAGTTCAATTCATTTAGGCACATCGAAATTTTGGTTATTTTAATCTTTATTCATGTAACTCTTGACCTTTCGGATCTGAACTTCTGTTTCTGCTAGGTTGACTATAATTTGTATGGTATGGGTCTTCTGCATCTATGGAAATTGAAGTTCCGCCATCCAGTACCAGATGCTCCAGGGAAGAAACTAGATCACATTTTCCAGTACTTAAGTGAGAATCATGCAATGGATAATCCAACTTGCATGCCTTCTCATCCTCAGGTCTCCTTTGTATTTTTGCTTTTCTTCCATCTAGTCTAATGAGATTGCGTGTGTTCATTATGCAAATATAATGGATGTTCTCTTGGAAATTTAATTAGGCAGATCCATGTACTAATGACACAGCATCAACTTCGCCAGTATGGATATCTTCTAAAATTCCAACCGATTGGATGTGGAAATTTCCTACTACATTGGATGACTCAAATGATGATGGAATCAATTTCTGTAAACGTCAAAGTGTTTGTGAACTCGAGGCAGATGCTGCTGTAGAAGGTTCATTTGGCTTCATAATTATGACGTGAAAATAATTTTTTTTACCAGGTTGTAGAAGGGTTCCTTATCAATCATTATTTCTTGTGATGTCTAAGGCTTTCAAGAATTTTGATCTGCAGATATCCTTAATCAACGTTCTAAAATTTATACATCCTTTTCCCAATCCCATTCGGATGTGAAAATGGTTCAATCACTTGTATCAATTTGGGAGGTTCGATATTGTCTCATCCTTTATTCTTTCTCTATTTTATTGTTACATTTATGTGCATTGACATGCAGAAACTGTATGATGGACCTTTAGGTGTAATATGTAATTGGTATGTATACATGCTTGTTCAGTGAAGTAACTTATTGTCCGTATCCTAGGAGGAGTATAGGAGAACTGGGCTGCATGAGGTGCCAGTGCCACCCTATCCTGGAAAACCATCACCAAAAGAAGTTCTGGAGACTTTCTCACTTGGTATGGACTATGAGAAAAAACTGACTGAATTATACGAGAGACCAAAAAGTCCATCGTTGTTGACTCCACTTGAAAAGGATGAAAGGTTGGTGCAGTCATTGACATCTTCAGCTAATGAAGCAAATATAATTGGACTAGGATGTTCTGATCTTGATGGTGAACCTTTGAAACATTTTAACGAGATAGGCAGAACTGATTCTGACTCGTTTGGTCCTTCTTCATATGAAGATCATGGCAAAATGCTGATTGAAGGAGAGGATGTGGTTCCGAGATTGTCTATTGATGAAGTTCAAGTTACTCCCAAGGTAACTGATTATTGTTGTTGTTGGGCATTCTCTCTTTTTCGCCTGAATGTCTGGTGATTATACATTTGATATGTAAAATTTTTATGTTACAGTTAAGGTATCTATAAAAGATTAATTTTACTGTAACTCATAAGGTTAAGTCATTAGGTTGATTGGTGATTTAACAAGATACAAAGTGAGAGGTCCTGTGTTCGAACTTCTGTAATGTCATTTCTTCCCTGTTTAATATTAATTATCATTTGTTAAGTTTTGTGCAAATTTTCAAATCCACAAGTTAGAGGGAGTGTTAAGGTATCTATAAAAGATAAATTTATTGTAACTCATAAGCTTAAGTTTTTGGGTTGATTGATGATTTAATAGTTACTTTCTGCTTGGTCAATATGTTATGCTTTCACTGATATTCTTTAGATGCTCATAATATACTTAACTATGGGTCATAACTTTAAAATGTTCTTTCAGTTCTATAAATTTCAATATTTTGTAGAAATGTTAATGATGGGAAAATCCTTGTACTCCTTGGGAGTTCTTTTCAACGTCAATGGGCAAGGTTCCAGGGCATGGATTTTCCAAACGTTGGTGGTACTCTCTTGGATTTGAAAAAAATATAATGTATATGAGGTTATAATTTTCTCACATAAAAAAAAGAGAAGAAATTATTTAGTAAGGTGAAGTTCCTCAGGAGCTGGATTTTATTTGGTTAGTGGTTGGAAGATGAGAAGATAAAAAGTGATTGTAACTGTGAGTTTTAGTCAATATTGAGTTGAAACAGTCCAAATATTTCATTTTATTTTTATGTCAGTCATGTTTGGGTTTTAATATTTTTTGGAACATTCATCTTACCAGGCTGTGGATGAGGAGGCACTAGGTCTCCTGAGGTGGCTAGCTACTTCTCAGGCTGCACAAGATATTAATTCCGATGATGAACTTCTTTGTGAGACAATTTTGGGCCCCTTTTTGCCTGCAGCAAACATGGATCAAGTGCTGGAGAGAGCTAGCCAGGATTATGGTTCTGAGTCTCAAAAGGAGTGTCAAGACATTCTTGATTCAGTTGAAGACCTTGATGAATTTGAGGGTTTTAACAAGAGAAAATGTTGTCCTGATGATAATTATCTTTGCAGGCCTTTTTCTGGAGAAACTATTCCCCAACTTGATGGTGCTGCAGATGATATGTTCTCTCCCTGTGGTGGGTCGACTGAAAACTCACCCACTGGAGATTCAAATTTTGAGAATGAAAGGTCTTCCAAACGTGCGATATTGCAGGACATTGATTCAGGTTCTTGCAGTTACAAAAAAGGAAAAAAAGAAAAATCATTGCGGGGCTCTTTACCTTTTCACAAGGCTCAGAGAGTGAATACAGATTCAACATGCGTCAATTCTTGCAAGCCTGATATATCTGCAAATTCAACCAAAGATTCTGGATCTGCCTGTTGCTTTTCTGGAGAAGAGGGAATACAGATGGATGTTGTATTACGAAATTCAGGTACACGTACAGATAACTCCAGGGAAGGAAGTGTACTTGCACAAAGTTCTTTACGTGACTTGATGAGGAGGAAGCGTCACTATCGAAGTGAATATGGTGAACTTAAAAATTGTACCGTTGATAGCAAGCTAACAAAAGTGTGGTCAAGAGACTCAGATTTTCAAGCGTTGCAATCCATCGAGCCTAAATTGAGTTTTCAGGATTCTTCCCTTTTAATGCCATGTTTAACTAATCAAATCGCAAGTTCTGTAAAATTTTATGAGAAAAAGTCTTCTTGTTCTGATAGTTCCATGTATGGTAAACTGCCGCTTGCAGATGGCTTTGATGGCTTAGTGCAAGCTAGCTCACCAAATATAGGAGAAATCCCAGGATCTGAAACGGTTACAAGTCCTTCTCAAGTGTGCTGTGATCCATGGCTTTCTGAGCCAGAGACCCTAGGTCCTGGTTCTCTTGGTTGTTGTGGAGCCTTAGCTAGCAAGAAAGCTAATTCTGATTTGAGTGACGCTGTTGCCCATGACGGCATACCATCCATGCAACATGCAGATGAGGATTTAATGGCTCCAGAGACAAAGAGAAGATTGATTTTGGTTAACCAGAATAGTAATGACAGAAAACAAAAAGAGGATTCTGTTTTGTCTGGGCTTGGCAGCTCTGTATCTATGGTTGCTGATTTTGATGCTGAGCAAATCTTATCAATTGGTATGACTACTCTCAAAAAGCCACCTAATGTGGATTTGATGCATAAGGGACCTATCAACGCTTCAACTTCGTCTATCATGTCAAGGACATTTGCTCTTTTGGATGATAAAAATGTTGATGGGAGAACAGGTTAAAATTCTATTTTCTTAATGCATTTGGTGTTGATACTTGTCTTTACTTTCCTAGTTTAATTTTTGCATTAAGGTTTATTTTCCTTTGGGGTAGAAGTGCAGGCTTTATGATTTTTCTACTTTATTTATTAGTTCTGTTGGCAATTGGAGGTGTCGCTGGGGAAATTGTACTGACAATGGATAATCCTTAATTTCTTCAGGAAGAGCTTTGGATGATCTTTTACCAATTTTTCAACACAAAGACAAAAAGGATATTTTTGAAGACAATGGTTTTCGTTCTCCTAAAGAAGCTGTCGTGGGTGTTCCCATTCACTATCGAAATGATGGCTCCTACATGTATATTTTAACACCTGCATACTCACCTCCTTCTGCAGACAGTGTTTGTCAGTGGCTATTAAGTGAACAGAGAGGTGACTACCAGAACTCAATAGGGCCTAGATTATTGTCTTTCGTTTTTTGTTTTGGATGTCTATATAGGATTAGGTTGACTAGTCTAATGCAAGTAGATCCTTCATCATCTATTGGAAAATTACATTTTATTTTATTTTATATTTTATTATTATTATTATTTTTTGTCGGAAAGTTGGCATTTCCAACAGCTTAAAATGTTTACATACTTTATTTACAGCTCTCAGGATCAGCTCAGGAAAACCTTTAGTTGATGATTCGGACAAGTCTCTGCCTCAACCTGCTTCTTCATCTCATACTAGTCATATGCTTGATTTAGTTAATCATGGAGGTCTTACTAACTCATCTGCAGATGAAACTTCTTTTCCTGAAAATTTAAAACCAGCTAAAAGCAAAGGAGTTACATCAAAATCAAAAGCTTGTTTGAGTTTGTCACTAGATGTATCTCAAATTTCTGGCCCAGATGGGACATCAAAAGCTACTCCTCTTAGCCAAATTGGATTTTGTGATCCTGCAAGTGTTGGTGGCATGCAGCAATTGACATTGTTAAGCGTCGAGGTATTAAATACATAATTTTCTTTTCAATTTTTTCTTTTGTTTGTTGGAAGTTCGAAAATATTCTTATTACAGGTAGCAATAGATATTGAAGTACCCCTTGACACTGCTCATTTTTAGGTTGGAATCCCCTTTTTTCATGGAGTTTGAATTTATTTTGTTCAGGAAATTCTGGGGGTCCTGATAGCACTCTTCTTTTTGATCTTTCCTTGCATTTGTCTAGTGGGAGCCATTATCGATATTTCTGAGCCAATATTTTAGCTCAGAAACCAATTGGCTATTGTTCGTACAAGTTATATAAATGAAAATCTAAAATGAGTAGCAAGTGGATTAGCCAGATTATTTTCTTATTTTTCATGTTGAGGTACATTTTCCTTTCTACATCATTTCTTTCTTTCTGCTAAGTGGATTAGACAGATTATTTTCTTATTTTTCATGTCGTGGTATAGTTTCCTTTCTACATCATTCTTAGATATCCAATCTATGAATTAAATTTATCCAACCAATCAACTTAAGCTTTCGGGTTGAGTGGTGATTGATACATCCTTAACATGGTATCAGAGCGGGAGGTCCTGTGTTCGAACCCCTATAAGGAAGAGTGTTAGATATCCAATTTATGAATTAAATTTACCCAACCCATCAGCTTAGCTTTTGGGTTGAGTAGTGGCTTATTCATCCTTAACCCTCATTTATTTATTTGCTGCTATTATGTATTCCTGTCACTATTTTGTCGTGCTCAAAGCTGATCCATCTTGTTCTAGGCAACTTTATTTTGACATGCTATCTTTTTGCTTGGTCACCCGTTTGAATAGACTTGGCAAACAAATTTAGTGATCTTTCTTGATTATAGGAACTTACGCTTGATACAAAATTCTTCATGTTTTCTTTTGGGCTTAAAAGTTTCTATACTCGGTGATTATCTCATACTTGGCTCTGGTTGTTAGGTTCAAGCAGAATGTAGGGGAGATCTCAGGCCTGATCCTCGACTTGATGCCATCAAGATGATAGCTCTTGCTGTTCAGACTGATAATGGCCCTGCTGTTGAAGTTGTTTTAATTTTATGTACTAACACTGATTCATCTAAGAGGTATGATATTTATGACCACAATAAAAAGGTTGTACTATTGAACCACTACGTCTTTGTTGGTTAATAAGTTCTGATTTTATGGTGAATTTGGTTATTCCAAATATTATGCTATCTGCTTGCTAAAACAGTGCACATATGCAAGTCTCCTTTGTATCCTTATACTGTTCTTCATTTGGTTTTGTGTTTGTGAGGCATTTTTTCTTTTTATTCGGTGTTAGTGAGAAAATTCTGGGTGCATTTCTTGTTGTTCAGCCACCTTTTATCAATATACAAAGGTGTATTGTAATCATAAAATCTCCTTAGATAATCAGCTAATTTCCTGCAATAGGAATGATTTCATTTGGATGTCTTCCACTTTATTGGCATTCGTGTTTTTTTCCCTGAATAATGTTTTTCTCCCTCTCTCTCTCTTCCAGGAATCGTGATGGGATAGGCTACAAAGTTTTGGTTCATTATGAAGAGATGTCCTTATTTCAAAGTTTTATGAAAATTATATATTTAATTGACCCGGATGTTTTGATTGGCTGGGATATTCAAGGTAGTTCTCTTGGATATTTGGCAGAGAGAGCCTCTCAGCTTGGCATAAGTTTACTAAATAAGATATCTAGGATACCATATGAAGCCAAGATGATGGATGAAGATTCAAATGCTCACCCAGAAATTCCAGAAAACCTGGTCTCTGAGTTGGTAAATTCTGATTCTGCTGCAGTAGAAGATATGATAATTGAAGATGAATGGGGTCGAACTCATGCCAGTGGAGTCCATATCGGCGGTAGGATTGTTCTAAATGTATGGAGGCTTATGCGCAGTGAAGTTAAGCTTAATATCTACACGCTTGAAGCTGTTGCTGAAGCTGTTTTGAGACGAAAAGTACCTTACATCCATCATAGAGTACTAAAAAAATGGTTTAACAGTGGTCCTGCACAAGCAAGATTTCGGTGCATTGAATATGTGGTGGAAAGAGCAAAGTTGAACCTTCAACTAATAAATCAGCTTGATATGGTATTTTGATAATATTTTTATTCATAAAATGATCGCATTATGTAGTACATATGTACATAGGTTGTTGCTACTGCATAGGCTGGCCAAGTGACTTTCATCTTCTACTACTTCCAAGTTTTTTGAGTTTCTTTTCTTGTGCATTTAGAGAGGGGGGGCCTTCTGGGAAAGAGTTCATTATCTGTTCTCAAATATCTTTTCCCATTGGCCGGATAAGTTATTTAGTAATAGAAACTAGGTTCTTCAGAGAGCACTTCCTTTTAATGTATTTTTGCTTTCTCCATCTTGCCATGATTTTGGTATTGAACTTGTCAAATTATATTTTTTATTTTTAAAATTACCTATGCTATTTAGGTTAGGGTTTCCTTCTTCTATTAGGTAAGATTTCCTTATCCTAATAGGCAAGAATTTAGTTTTCTTTCTTCTTTGTAGCGGCTATTTATAGCCTTGTATCAATTCTTTGAAAGGACGTAAGAATTATTTTTTCTTATCAATTAAAGTAATTTTATTAATATGGGTTGACTAAACCAAAATATATTGTGAAAACAGGAAAGTTAGTAAGAAAATATGAATTTAATTGCTCCATTTTCTTGAACTTATCAAGTCTTCTGGTAGGAGGCAAGATCCCTATTTTTAATTGTCATAGCATGTTAATGGATAATTCTTAACCTTATTTTCATGATAGAGGGTTGGTAGACCAGTTTCTCAATAGTTTTAGTACTTTTGGCTTGAAAGTAATAGGAGAAAATTTAAGGGCATCGAAGGCACTTTTGAGGATGATTATACTCTTTCTTGCTCATTTAGTTCCTCCCTTTGGCTTTTTGCTTCTAAGATTTTTCCTTGGTAGTTGTCTTCTTTCCTTGATTTCAAATAATTGAAGCCATTTCTTATAATTATTATTTGTTGTATTTATTTTTTTTGGAAGTTATTTCATGTTGTCTTGGCCTGTTTTTTTTTTTTATGGCTTTGAAAAGGAAAAAAAGGTTTGATGCACACTATAAAGGATATAGCTAAAACAAAGGAGTGTTGACATTTTGGTTTTGTTGGTTATAGTTTAGTGTTATCTTTTTCTTCTTTCCTTATGTATATAATTAGAACCTCATTCCTGTGTATTTCTACCATGTACTCTCATCCATCTATTTATTTACGGAATTGATGTCTTTCATAGTTTCATTCACACGATTAAAATTATATCACAATGTGTACCTGGCAGATAAACAGAACTTCAGAACTTGCTCGTGTGTTTGGCATTGAATTTTTCTCCGTTCTCTCTCGAGGCTCACAATACCGTGTTGAATCTATGTTACTAAGATTGGCACATAGTCAAAACTATTTGGCAGTCTCCCCTGGGAATTTGCAGGTCTGAATTGATGGTCACTTGCACTTTCCCTGAATAATTTCGATAATGTAGGAAATTGTACGAAGGCTTCTTTTATCTTTATTTTTGCTACTTTTTTGTGAAAAATCTTTATCCAAGGTGTATCTTGTGATAAATTTTTAGTATACATCCCATCTTCATCACCATATATGATTGTTCTTTCTGCAATTAATATTTGTAAGAACTAGGTGGTCATGTGCCTTTCTTCCAAGATAATTTACTTATGTGCATTAGATGTCGTTGGTTATATTAAATATAAAATTTAGCTGTGTTATTTTTCTGAATATGCTAATGATTGGCAATTTTTTTGTTGTATTTCTTTCTTGAATGTTATGCGTAAACATGTTGTATATGAGTCAATTGATTGGTGAAATATGTAAATACTTGATTTGTAGTCTCAGTATTTCTTTTTACAAACTTAGTGCTTCACAATTTACCCATTTACATACTTAGCATCTGACTGTGTTTGTGATCTTTATATTTTCCCCTCTCTCTCTCTTTCTCTCTCACTTGTTTTCCTTTAATATGCATGAAAGGATGTTAAGGTCTATTTGATTACGAAGTTATTACCCAGCAGTTCTTTCGTGCTTTGTGGCCTTTGTGGTCTTTATGGCTTTTCAGTTTTTTAATTATTTAAATCTAGTTTTTTTTTATTTTTTTCCTTTTGTTTAACATCCTCATTACATCATGAATCATATTATTGTTTATTTGTTTTTTCTTTAATGAATCAGGCCAAATACACTGGGAGTTTCCTCTTTTTTTCTCCTTTTTTTATTATTATTACTGTTACGTTTCTTGGGTCCATGTTGTCAGTGTCGAGATACTATTAATTTTATAATGAATTCCTTGTTTGTTTCAATGACGAATTAACTTGGTTGAGTGAAACATCTCAATATTTTTTTGCTAGGTTGCTTCTCAGCCTGCAATGGAATGTCTGCCCCTTGTGATGGAACCTGAGTCTGGTTTTTATGCTGATCCTGTTGTTGTATTAGATTTTCAGTCTCTTTATCCATCCATGATAATTGCTTACAACCTTTGCTTTTGTACATGCTTGGGCAAAGTGGCACCTTCAAAGGTTAATACACTAGGGGTTAGTTCTTATTCACCAGAACGACAGGTTCTCGAGGATCTGAAAGATCAAATGCTGTTCACTCCTAATGGTGTCATGTACGTACCACCAAAGGTAGATCTCTGGAAAGATGCTTTATATGACTATGGATAATAAAGAATATGACAATATGAAAAACAAAGAAATATGTCAGGAGATTTTATATGCCTAATAAATTTTTTTTGCTGATTGATCTAAATTTCTGTATGATCACAATTTTCTAACACCATAATTTTATTAGATGTTGGGTCAATGTATTCCTTTCTACATGAAGGAGGTTAGAAATAGAAATTATTTTGACCTTAGCAAGCATCTTTTTGTTTTGTGTTTTTTCTTCCCCTTTTGAACGATCTTTTGGAATCCATTTATATGGAAAATAAGTAGAATCATAGTGGAAATCAATTTGAATAGTTGTGGAATTGGAATAAAACTTCTAATATTATATTTACTGATTTGAAAGTGTAATATGGTATTGCGATAGATTTTGTTTACGTATGCTTGGAACAAGAATCATTGTAAATTAACTATGTATTCCATTGCAGAAGTTAAAGATAAAAATATATTGTTAAAAAAAATAAATACTAGATTGAGATTCTTTACCTTTTTGAAGGGAATCTCATTTCTTATTTTGATCAGGGATCCACAAGGTTGAAATCATTCGTAACTTTTTCTACATACCAGTGATAGAATGAAGAGAATGATTCTCATTTTTTGATAAGTAAACACTCTCTTGGCTTTTTTTTGGCCTTTTATCAACGGTAGAATAGTCTCTAAATTCTATGTATAGTGGAATGAAAACAATAACATCAGTGCTTTGTTTCCTATTAATTTTCAGGTCCGTCATGGTATATTGCCTCGTCTTCTGGAGGAGATATTATCGACTAGGATCATGGTTAAACAGGGAATGAAGAAGCTGGCTCCATCACAGAAAATTCTTCAGAGGGTACGCTATATCAGACATAAAATAGTCTATTCTTTTGGAAAATCACTGTTCACGTAATAGTTTATAAATGTATTGATGACATGATGTTTTCATTTTTACCAGTATAATATTGAATATTAAAAACTATTTTTTTTTTGGTGTATGAACAGAACAGAGAGTTTATAGATATTAATTGATATTATTATGTATAACCTGCATTTTTATGTTTTCAATATTTGATCAATCATGTACATGAAGAACAAATTCGATCGAAAAGCTTTTAATTTTAATTTAGTTATAGTTAATGGTTAACAAATATACATTTAACATCTTATGCATTTTTCTTAAACTAGTATATGAAATAGTTGTAAAAATTTGTGATTGAAATAACCTAAATACATCGAATTTAGCTACAAAAGGAATTTCCTGTGATCAAGACACTACCGAGAAGAGGTGGCTGTAGCTAACAAAAGAATTTCCTGTGATTAAAACACCACCAAGAAGAGGTGTGCTGTACATTCCTAAAAAAAAAAAAATGAAGACGTTATCGTACGATGATTCCTTTAGTTTCCAACCAAATATGCCAAATAAGAGCTCTAGCTACACAATTCCTAAGAAATTTAGCTTTTCTAGGAAGAGTCCAACCCATGAGGACTTCAGATAACGAACAATCGATTTGTTTAGGAAAACAAACCAAGATGCCAAAAAAATCCAGCAGAAAATACATCAGAATTTAATCCTTACTTCGTCAAAGATTTGTAGCCTTGGAAGTGACTATAGTACTTGATACGTAGTGAGAATCCTTTCAAGAAAAAGTAATATAAGACAGAATGCGTTCAAAAATGTCATGTGGAATATGTGCTAAATGGCTGGTACAAAGAACACATGAAAAGGCTTGGTCTTTTTTTTCATTGGATAATATGTACATGTGTGCATTTGTTAGTTTTCTGGATCTATTCAACATTCCATTAGGTCATTTAGTGCATAAAAATGTAAAATAAAATGCTTTGCTTCTTTGGATTATCGTATTCCATTAGTATCTTCTTGATCATTCTTTAGAGGATAGATCATACGATAACATGATGTGTTGCTGAGTTAGTGATCTATTAACTTCCCAGGTATTTAATGCCAGACAGCTTGCTTTGAAGCTGATAGCAAACGTGACATATGGCTACACAGCAGCTGGTTTTAGTGGTCGTATGCCTTGTGCTGAACTTGCAGATAGCATTGTTCAGTGTGGCCGCTGTACACTAGAAAATGCAATTTCATTTGTTAATTCACAGGAGAAATGGAAGGCTAAAGTTATTTATGGGGATACTGACAGGTAAGACTCAAAAAATGAGTCCTTGCAAGACATGATCTGGTTACTAGTGTATCCTTGAGTGCTAAGGTAACAAATTTCTCAATGATGTATGTGTCCTTGTAAGCCTTAAACACGACCATATTTTGAAAACTAGTTTTTTAGCATAGTTCCAAAAATTAACATTGTAAACTTCTTTTCTTGGGCATTTATTTAGAGTGGGAAATGGAATTTAGTTTAGAACCTTTTAGGTTTAAGTGCCTGCTTTCCCTTCTCGTTCAGCATGTTCGTTCTTCTCAAGGGACGTACGGTGGAACAAGCTTTTCGCATTGGACAAGAGATTGCATCTGCAATCACTGCAATGAACCCAAATCCTGTCACACTTAAGGTGGAGAAAGTTTATGCTCCTTGCTTCCTTCTCACTAAGAAGCATTATGTCGGTTACAGTTTTGAGAGCCCTGAACAAATTGAACCCACCTTTGATGCCAAGGGCATTGAAACTGTACGGAGAGATACTTGTGCAGCTGTTGCAAAGACAATGGAGCAGTCGTTGAGGCTTTTTTTTGAACGTCAGGATATTTTAGAGGTGTATTTCTCCTCCTGTTGCTTTCAATGCAAAAATTAATTTCGTCTGATAATGTATAAATTGATCGCTTCTTTTTATAGCTTTTAACTGCTGTTGAGACTTGGGAGCACTGAAATATTGCCATAGTTTTAACTTTTATATTAAAAGGTTTTGGATAAAATTTGTATTAGAATTTCGGAAATACGAACCAAATTGGTCACTGTTTAAAAGTAATAGACCAAAATGAACGTTTTAAAAGTAGGAAGATAAAATGGAGAAAATAATTATAGGGACAAAGTGGACGTTTTGAAAATATAGGAATCAAAATAGACCAAAGTTTATTGGATCAAAATAGATTCAAGCTAAAAGTATAGGACCAAAATTGTATTTAACCTTTTTGAGGAACAAAATATCTGAAACTTAGATGAAGTTTAGAAATACTTGTTATGCTAATTGCTCATTTAATGATGAATTTCATAACTACCTGATTGGATGATTAAATCAGTTTTTAAATGCACAGATAAAAACATACTTGCAGCGTCAATGGAAGCGGATTCTCTCTGGAAGGGTTTCAATTCAAGATTTTGTCTTTGCAAAGGAGGTACGGCTAGGTACATACAGCACAAGGTCATCCTCACTCCCACCAGCGGCAATTGTGGCCACTAAAGCAATGAGAATTGACCCGAGGGCAGAACCACGTTATGCAGAGCGAGTTCCTTATATCGTAATTTATGGGGAGCCTGGAGCACGCCTTGTTGATATGGTTGTTGATCCAATGGACCTTTTGGCTGTTGATTCCCCCTATAGGTTGAATAGTCTATATTACATCAACAAGCAAATAATACCTGCTCTGCAAAGAGCGTTCGGTCTTGTTGGAGCCAATTTAAATCAGTGGTTTCTGGAGATGCCTCGTCCGGTCAGGGAAGCATTTTCTAAGCAACCCTTATCGGCTGCGAATCCAAAACGGACCCGGATTGATTATTACTACCTATCTAAGCACTGTATACTATGTGGTGAGTTAGTTCAGACCTCATCTAATTTATGCAGCCAGTGCTTACAGAATGAAGCTGCAGCCACCACAGCTATAATCAGAAGAACTTCGAAGTTAGAGAGTGAAATGCAACACCTTGCTGCCGTAAGTACTGTTGTAATATTCTTCCATTATAACATTTCTTGGATTCTTTGGTTCACTAATCTGCTTTCAACAGAATCTGATGATCCTATAGCATGCTGTTAGATTTACTTGATTAGTTCTGGCGTTACTAAAATTTGATTAATTGTTCATATTTGATCTATTTTATAGGCAAAGTTACAAAAACTACCTGTTAACTATAGAAATTGTTCCAATCTCGTAACATGTAATATTGATTAGTAATCGGGACTTGTTTGTAATTTTGTTTTAGTATGTTGGTTGGTAGGCTTAAATCTTCTATCAATAAAGGGTTATTTGATGTGTTTTGATACACTTTTGAAACATACCAAACATTCTTTGAGAATTCTAGGTTACATCACAATCGCACCCTCAAACTTAGTTTGAACAACTACTCTTTAAGGCTACAGAAGCATTTAAGGCTACAGAAGCATTGCAATTAAGTACAACCACTACAACTCCATGATTGGTTGGTTTTAATTGTAACAATTTTGTCACTCTAGGGGTGGTAAATTCTCAAATTAGAAGCTTGAGCGTGCAGTTATAAGAAACTTTATAACAAGGTCATCTTTACGAACTTCCCCAAAAACCCGAATATGAATATTGGTTGAGTTTAATTGCACCAATTCTATAAGCTCTTTTTTTTTTTCAAGTTGCAATCAACGTAGTTATTACTGTATGGTTTGATAACAACAATTTCATGAAGTCGTTTTGTGTCTTTCAGATATGCCAACACTGCGGAGGAGCGGACCGGATTGTGGAACGTGGTGTGAAATGCACTTCACTTGCCTGTTCAGTATTCTATGAAAGGGTGAAGGTTCAGAAAGAACTGCGCAGTCTCGTTGCTGTTGCTGCACACAGAGATCTGTACCCAAAATGGACAGTGGAGTGGTTTTGATTTCTGGCTTCCCAAAGATTAACAACATAAGATCTCCCCATTTTCCCATAGCAGCCCCTTCAGGTAACCTACATTTGTAGGGCTCCACCCCCAAAATATATAGATTTTTGATGCCCTCAACAACCACCAAGTTATATGTATATATAGCCTTGTGTTATATTTCCTGTATCCACTAATGCAAAATTGGCGGGTACGTATATATATGTATATATTCTCGATTTACGTATATATTCTCGTAGAATCAAGAATTAAGTTTCGAACATCGAGTGTTCTAAAAGGTCTTAATTGTATTGAATCCACACGAGATTCTTCTTTCTCGTTCTTACATTAGTCTTGTATTGATTAGTTAGAAATTTTTTTGGTTGGTTTTTTCTTTTTGATTGAGATGGATGGCTTGTATGCCTTTATAGGTCTAGTTCATGGATTAAAGAAAATACTCTTGAAAGCTTTATTTATTTATTTTTGTTATGAAAATTAAATTTAATAGATTTATTAGATTATTTGTGATCATTCAAATAGTCTGTACAGCGTTGTGTATCTTAATAAAGAACATATCTCTTTATTTGATGGAAGAGACTAACAGGATATATTTTAAATTGAATTTATTATTTTATCTGTTTTTATTTTGTCTAACCTACCTTTTTTTTTATTATGTCATCTCAGATTATCATTTGCTATAATATAAATTTATTAGAGTTAAAATTGAAAGCTTAGAAGTATGATTTATTTCTAAAAAATTTAAGAATTAAATAAATACGCAGGGATCATAATTTAGAAATAATTTTATAATTAATTTATTTATTTGTAAGTTAAAAGGCAAAGATCATAGATGATTTATATATTGAGAAATAATTCAACTGAGGTCTTGAATTCATAATTTCTTGATCGAGACAAGTGTTGAGTTTTGAAAAATTTAATGTAGTAAGAATATGTCAATTATGTTGAGTTTTGATAAATTCAATTGAATTCCGATTATTATGACTAGTTGAATTATGTTGGTATTTGCCTCGTAAATGATATTTATAATATAATATAAAATTTAAAGATATAATTAATGAGCATTTGCAGATAAAAATAAGTTTAATTAATTAAAAATGTAGTGAGAATATGATTAAAAATAAAAAAACCCTCAACCAAAATCTCACGAAAAAGACTAAAATAGACGTAATTGATGGTCTATTAATGATGAAAGTTTTTAGTTGAGGTTGATTGTTGAGTTTGGTATACTATAACGTTTTCTTTATATAACATGTAGGTGGGAAATCGAACTCACAATTTCTTGGTTGGAGATATATGTTAATTACCGAACTATGCTCGTTTTGATTTGGTATACCATAACGTTAATGGCCACTGATTGGATTTCCCGAATGATTAAACAAACATTGGTAAACACATAATTACCCTTAATAAAAAGAAAACCAATGAGATTTTTGAAAATTGAATTTAATGAAATAAGTAAGAAATATTAGTTGCAAGCCAAAAAGAGGAAGTCCCCTTCTTGGTGTTTCATCCTCAGTTCAGGGTTTAAGGTTTCGTCGTTGTTCAGTCGGTCCTCCCATGGCTATGGAGGGTTTTAGCCATTCAGCTCAAACCTAGTCCCTCTCTTCAACAATGGCACACTCCCCCTTCTCTCTCCTCTTCCTCAAGCGTCTATCCTTCTCTGCGCCTCTCTCTTCATCTCTCCTTCCTCATCTCCTCGCCACCGTAAAATCCAACCGATTTTTCACCTCCCAAATCCCCTCATCGCCTTCCTCCGATCCCAAACCCTCTTCCCTTTCGGCCCGCATGAGCTTCATCTTCGATCAAATCGACGCCATCGAGAAAGAGCGCTGTCAGAAGGACCAAACTCTGCAGAGAATTCGAGCCTGGCGTGAATCTAAGACGCCCCGGAGTGATCCGCCCGTCGAGAATCGGGGCCCGGAATCGGAGCCGGAGTCCACGTTGGGAATGGACGGAGCGAATGGGGCGGAGATGATGGAGAAGAAGAGGAAGGAAATTGAGTTGGTGCATCCATGGCCGGAGTGGATTGAATTGATGGAGAGGTTAGTTCATCAGAATTACTTTGATCACAGGAGGAAAGACGAGGACAAGATGGTGGAAGAATTGGGATTCAATGCCTCTGACCTTGCTTTGGAAGATGATGTAGGGTTGGATTTGGCCAAGGATTTCAAAGCAGTTCACACTGCTTGCTTGAATTTTGGTAAGGACCGGTTCGACATTCTGAGGTTAGTAGCTCAAACTCAAGGTTTCCACTTCTGAATTCATTATGTGAAAAAGTTTGACTGCTTGCTTTGACACTGGTCTTGATTAATGGAATGGAAATGAAATGGTATTTTGCTATGAACAGGGGTGGAGCCAGAAGTTTTTTTACGACTCTCATATATATAATCTTTAGGGGCAAATTAGAGGGTAACTATAAAGTTTTTAAGTATTTTATATCTAATTTTTGAATTTACTACAAACTATGGGGGTAATTACCCTGTTCTTTCCTTCTTAGTTGAGTGATAAAATGGGAGTGATCAGAAATTTTTCTCATTGATTGTTAGTCTGTGATTTTCTCTCATTTTTTTTGGATCGGGAGGTGATGATGGGTTTTCCATTTTGTCTAATGACAGATATTTCTAACATCTGGGTTGGATTATTTTTGGGCTTCTTTTGTATTCTTTGATTCATCCTATTGAAAGTTTCTCCAACCATAAGAAAAAAGTTTTACTGAGATTATATATATGAGAGCACATTTTTTTTTTTTTTAGTGAAGTTGAACTTTCCTTGAAGGTAGACTCAATGTTTTAAAAGGCTAAAGGCGGCCTCGAGGCTTTTCCTCTCGAAGAGGCAAGACGTAAGCCTCAATTTTTAATTAAAAAAATTATACAAATCTAAAATTCGTATGATCAACTATTGCTAAACACAATAGTTGTAAAAGTATAAAAAAAATTCACCTGTTAATTGCCACTTAAATAAAAATCCTAGAAGAACATCCTCAATATCACTACAATTATCACTAAGAGGATTGACTTATTCTATATAATTTGTCTCCAATGTTTTTAAAGTCTAGGTAGTAAAAGTAGTAATAGATTGAATTGTTATCACTCCAACGATCCATTCCATACGCAAAGAAACCTTTATATTTTTTAAGAATCGGACAAATTAATAATATTATTCTAATCATTACACAAGGTGTAAAGGCTTTAAGCCCCAGTGTGTCTTCAAAGAGGCGTAAGCCTCTTATGGTTCAAAGAAGGCGAAAGTCTCGAGGCTAAAAGTTAGAGTCTTGCCTCGAGGCGAGCCTCAAGGCGTAAGCCTCAAAAGTCTTTTAAAACATTGGGTAGACTTTCTTTATTGATTGACTTTTCATTTTTTCTCCGGGCAAGGTTAGAAATATGGTTGACTAGAATTCTAATACTTTCTTTTCTTTTCCTTCTCTACCATCAATTGGTTTAATTTTATTCTTGAATTTAGGTTAACCAACCGTCCTGTAAACTGTTCTTGTGAAAAATTAATCCTTGTTTAGGAAACTTGTGTGTAAATTTCCAAAATAGATAAAGAGATTTTGTAAATACTCATCCAAGGTCTAAGAGTTTTCCTTGCAGGTCCTTGTCAAAAAAAGACATCCAAATTTTGGTTGGTTTTGGATGCCCAAGTCCAGACAAGAAGGTCGTTTTCTCTGCAAAACTCTTGAGGAAGCTCGTTCATCTTGATGAAGGAGATGTGAGTTCTTCTTTACTTGTCGTTTTCACTGCTTCCATGCCATGAAATGATGGAAATGAACTTAACACTGGAAATACTTTATCTCATTTCCAACTTGTTTAGTGTTTTGGTTTCTGGTTTTTCCTTTGCACCTTTAACTTTTAATTAGCAACGGATTGGATACTATGTGAGGTACAGATTGTGATAACTGATCAGATTTTATAGTTCCTTGTATCTCTATATAGGAATAAAACCTTTTCTGTTGGTAGTTACAAGTTACCAACTGAGAGTTCATTAGGAAAAGTTCAATTATTCTCTCTCTTAGTACATGTTTTGATAATAAAATAATGTGATTTTTTTGCATGAAGTAATATCAACTAGTCTTCACATACATAGATATTAATTTATTTTATTTTCTGCTGCTTGTGTGACCTACGTAATATTGTTTACTTTCCTTTTTATTCTTTATTACATTTACATTAACGATGATGAAGTGCTGTGCATAATTTTTTTGTCTTCAGGTTTGCAGTTCCTGCAGTTTAAGAAACTCTTGTGAAAGAGCATATTTGGTGACTAATAAAGAGGATGAGGCACGCACAATTGACATCATGCGAATGTTATTTACTTTCGGTTTTGATCCCATGAATGGAGGGGTTGTCAATGATTCCCTTTTGAGACGAAAAAATGTTAAGACAGTAGTTCGCAAATTACTTCATGAGGTTGTCAAGTTGGGTTCGGTCCCAATAGATCCTACTCTCAGTCCTCCCGTAATTAAAAGGCCACCACCAAAAGTGAAGCAGCCACCGCCTCCTCCAAAGAAGCGAGTAGGACGTGATGATGTCGAGATGAAAAAAGGGGATTGGCTCTGTCCTAAGTATGTGTTTCTTATGCTTAATTTATTGTGCCAAATGTTCACTTTTTACTCTCTGGAACTATTTCCTGCGTTCTTGGTTTATTGCTCCATATGTGTAAGGCTCATATGATACCTAGAAACATTGTGGGTGTAAGTTTAGAAAATCAAATGCCTAGAAACTCATTCTATCATAATTGGAATTCTAAGCATATCGAATGGTGTATTCGAATTTGATTGGAATAGGTTTATAAACATCTGATTCTGGTTAGAGTTTTCTGTATGAAAGATCCTCGAGGTCAAAGTTATGGAGGTTATTGTTTCTATACTGTGTTTTGCCTTTGCCTTGTGTAAATGCACTTTACTAATTGGAACTACCAATTTTGGCATATCGTTAGATTTCTCAACATTCTCTTTTTCAGTTGTAAAATTGAGTCTGATGTTAAAAATGCTAAATTAAAAAATGTGTGAACCTCCTTTCAGGTGCGACTTCATGAACTTTGCAAAAAATACAGTGTGCCTACAGTGTGACGCGAAACGTCCCAAGCGGCAGCTGCTTCCAGGAGAATGGGAATGCCCTGAGTAAGAATTTTCACATCTACTTAAATTTTTTCTCCTTTTAGATACTTGAACTGTATGGAGCTTTAAAAGGATGTCTTTTGATCTCTTTCTACAGTATATCAATATTGCAGAGAATAGGTATATAGGGTTAATTTTTAGCATTTATTGGGTCTGCATATAAACACCAGTATCATGATAAGAAATAAGAACAGCTGGGATTAGTAGAAGAATATGTTATTGGTTTGATGAGAAATAAAATAGAATTTCAATTCAAGTGGTTGGAGCTTAAACAACTACTTTCCTAGTAAAAGAAGGAAAAAAATGCAAATTTGAGAGTCAAAAGTGGAAAATCGGATTCCAAGAATTCAGTGTTACGTCGGTTAGTTTCTAACGTCTATACTTTCTGCTATCTGTGGCAGGTGTAACTTTTTAAACTATAGAAGGAATATGGCCTGTTTCCATTGTGAATGCAAGCGACCAGCAGACACATTTCTAGATAACGAAAGGCAAGAAAAACCGCACGTTCCTCAGTCGAGAGTAGAGAAGATTGCCAATAGGCAGGACGTGTCTAATGCCTGGAATTTTGATTTTGATGATGATGAGTCGGATGGAGCAGATGTTGCAGCTTTTGAGTATGCAGATTCATCGGCTAAGGGCGAAGGATCTCATTCCGATAACCAGGTGAGAGGAAGCAAACTTAGCTGGGATCTCCCAGAAAGACAATATTCCGATACTGGTAATGGAGGTCCAGGCATGGGATTCGATGATTTCGTCGATGAGGAGGACGATATTGACAGTTATGAGCTAGATACCTCAGCGAACAAGTCAACGAGGCACTCTCATTCGATCGATTTTTCTGACATTGAAGGCCACTCGGGATCGGAAGATGATAATGGCCCAGACCATAGACCTGGTGTCCCAGCTTCCAATAAGCGTCTAAAGACATCACGTCGACAAGCAACATTCTCTGGCTCCGAGGATGATGAACTTGATTTTGACTCTGAAGATGACGATATTACAGCCAAGAGAAATTGGAAATCTAGTCACTTGGCAGATCGGAGGCAGAAAAGTAGAGGCAGTGGTTTGTCAAGTCGATCGAGGGGGAGATTAAGCTATGGTTCTGATGAAGAACTTGGCCTCGACTCTGACCTTGATGACGATTTAGATGAAAGTCCCCAATCTAGATCGAGTAGAGGCAAGGCAATAGGCCCTGGTAGGAAGCATTTCCAAAGGAGAGGAAGTTCCAGTCTATCTTCTGGATCAGATTTCGATGATTTTGATAGAGGTTCTGGTTCTCATAGACGTGAATCGAGAGGGAATCAAAGAGAAACTAACCGCGACCGCAGACCTCGGGGCGATAAATACACAAGGGGGAATGAGTTTCAATCCAACAATTTCAGGAACGGTAGAAAGAACACATTTTATGACGACTTTGATGACAAGTCCCATCGATGTCGCGGTACCAATCAGAGATTTCGTGACACCAATCATGGTGGGCGTGGAACTTACAGCTCAGGAGCTGACAAGCGGGACTTTCGGGGTCCAAAAGAAGGATACAAGAAACAGCGACCTGGAAGGTATAATGCATATGATTCAGCCACGGATAAGGATTATGGCGGTTTCAGAAACAGCAGGCGCGTTATCGAGAGATAGATCCTAGCTGAAGCATAACTCATAATTCATGTTGGGGTTCGGGTTCGGGTTCGAGTTCGAGTTCCAGCAATCCTCTAAGAGAGTTAATATCACAAGATTCCATTTCACGTCACTGCTAACCAAAGATCTCTTATTCTGTTGCTGTAAAATCCAATCGTGATTCATCTTGCAGTGTTTTCTGGGTGTAAGATCGTAGATGCCCTCTAGAGGGCAAGCCATTTGATTTTTCTTTTTCTTTTTAAATTATTTTTGGTCTTAGAAGTGGGTTCTTAATCCTTCTCACAAATATATTTATTTGGTCTATTTGTATATGTACCTTTTGTAAGCTTTTTTAAAAATAGTACCAACATACATCTTCAAATTTTGAAGGCAATATTTGGAGGATGTCATCTTGAGGGCAATATTTGAATGACCAGTTTTCTAACTGCACCCTCTTAAATTCCTTTGTCTTAATCAAGGTATTAAATATTATATGTTCGACATTTTTATATGGCTATGACATAAAGAGTGAATTGACATAATATCTATATTATTGTAAAAAATTGGACAAATAAAAAAAATATCAATAAAATCTTCCTAATGTGGACATAATAATAACAATTAAAAATATGTAATGAAATTACCTTTTATTCTAAAGGGTGAAATTATTATATATTTTTTTAATTTGAATATTCTTTTTATGATTTTTTTTTGAAATACCGATTTTATTTATATTTTTATGAATATTTTTATAAAATTGAGATCTCCGAACAAAAAGCTAGCTCAATTTTTATCTATCGATTTCATATTAAATTGAATAAATAACTCATTCTAGAATAAATAACTAAAGGGAAAAGAAAAAACTTCCATTATTCAGGAATTAAAAAATACCAAAGAGTTCATAATTTAAGTTATATCCTACCTTGATGAAATAAACTTATATTAAGTTATAACTTAGGAGAAGAATAGAAGGAGGTGGTAAGAAGTCATTTCTTCTCAACCTCGATATAACTCAACTAATTAAAATCTTTGTCTTTGACTAAAAGATAGTGACTTCGATTCCCATCATATATATTATATTAAAAAAAATCATTGGTTAATAGCTTAAGTATCATTTAGGATTTCTTTTTTTTTTTCTCTTATTTAATTTTATATATGATAATAGGTCAGAAATATAAGGTGGAGGTTCAAATTTACACTACTAAGGATAAATTATTATTAAATTATTTTCAAGTTTGCACTAAATAAGCTTCGTCGTAGCTCTATTTTTGTGGTCATTATTTGGCGTTGGGACATTGAATTTTGTATTAAAGTTTTGGGAAAGAGAATTGATTTTTACCTTCTTGCTATATTAATTTTGAACCTAAAATTTTAATTTCATCGGATTGGATCTTAGACTTAGATGAGTATATATAGTAATATGTATCTTAAACTTGAATAGTGTTTAAATTTTTACCTCTTTACTCCGCGTAAAGAATGGTTAAAAAAACAATTTTCAACTCTAATAAATGAATTATAAAACATATGTTTGGTGCAAAATTGATGGAACTTAAAAAAAGACAACATTAAAGTTAGATTTTTATTGAATTTTGGTAAGTTCTCGTAGATTTATTTAATGGTTGATTTGTATATTCACTCAAAAGTAATTAATTTTTGTGGGACATAATTTTTATTTAAATTATAAGGAAAGTTTGGGAGATTTTACCTTATTTTTTTTTTGGGTTAAAAATTAGTGATATCAATTAAGATGATAAAACTATAAGAAATTAAACAAAACCCAAGTACTGAAATAATATAAAATAGGTGAACATAAAATTAATTGTCATCAAGGTATATTAAGTTCCATTGAAATTTTTATTGAAATTTTTATATATCTATGGATTCCACGGTCTGTATCGCCACATGGAGTTTATATTGAATTATGATGGAAAAAGTAACCATGAATAAATTACATAAAACTTTTAAGCTATTGTCATTATTGGTTTACACTGTCTTAAGTGGCGAATTAGCATTTATGTAGTATCGTGGAAAAATTGATAAAATATTAACAAAAATATCAAAACTCATAAACCTACAAGACATTTATGGAATTATTAAACTCAAAAAGTTTAGGCATTTTTTGTTTTCCTTTTTTAAAAATTACGTTAGTACAAATTCATTAATAAGTTTTCATCCTTTTTGAAAACATATTTGAATTTAGTGAAAACGTTTATAAAAACAAAACAAAAGAACGATGTGTGTGAAAGTAATATTTATAAGATTAATTTTTAAAAATAGAAAGTAAAAAACGGAATGATTATCCAACGGAACTTTAGAAATTAAGCTTGTGATTTAAAAAAGAACGAGAAAAAAAAACCTATCTTTCTTATTACTTATCAGAGCATAGTTCAATTGGATAAGGTACCTATTTTTTACTAGAAGATCGTGAGTTTAAATCTCCACCATCGTTTAATGAAAAATGATAGACCTAATTTTCACATTATTTATGATTGTTGCTCACCTAATTTCGTACTTTTCTACCAAACATTTTAGTTCCAAAAAGTTCTTCGAAGCAAAATAAATCGGGCTAGATCGAATTGGAGCAAACTAGAACCAATCCAATCCAACCGATAAACACTCCTATTTTTTATTTCTAAAAAAAACGAACACTCATATTTAGTTGTGTACTTGATAAAAAAAATTATTTTTGCCAACATAATGTAGGTCAGCATCTCTAATCGAAAGGTCATAAGTTCAAATCTTCACACCCCGTTTGATGGACTAAAAAAATCCAACGGATTAATTCTAATGGGTCCATCCAATTGGGGACCTTGGCTAAGAATTATTAGACTCGCCATTACTTTTCTCCCTTTCACATCTTTCACATTGGTTTGTTTTATTATTATTTTTATTTCAACAACTACCTATGATAATAAATATCTTATTTAAGATTTATAGTTTTTTTTTATGTACCAATTTATTTATTCAATTTCTTTTACAAATGGAAAAGCTTAGATTTATGATTGGTGTGAAACTTAAAAAAAAAAAAACACAAGAGGCGTAGGTAGATTTTTCAACCATTATCCATGTGATATGTCAATTACCGTTGAACTATGCTTGTTTTTTTTACTTCACACAATCTAATTTATTTAATAATAATAATTATTATTTACTTTGTTTGAAAAGGTAAAAGAAAAATTGAACCTAACTCAATGATTATCACATGTATTTTACATAAAGGTCACATGTCACAAGGGTTAAACTAATAAATAATAATAAAAAAAAGTAAAAAAGATAGTTGGAATAAACTGGACATTCATGTGAATAGAGTCATTTAATCATCATTATTATATACGTAAAATTAGATATATGTCAATACCGTTGAGCTATATTCATTTTGACATAAATTTATATTTCTAATATTATATTATAGTCTTTTTATTTTTTTTTCCTCTTCTTTTGAAAAAACAAATTTACGATAGAAATTTGAATTCCGAACTTAAAGAGAAGAAATAGATATCTTAATTGCGAAAGGATACTAAATAACACGTTATAGACTTTTATTAACGTGTTTTTATAAATTGAAATTAAATAATACATCAAAAGTAAAGTTGAAATTTTGAAAAAAATAAAGACGAAATTGAAAAAAAATGTCATGTAACAAAAACGAATTTACATATTTAGCCGAGATACTTTTACAGAAAAAGGTGCTACAAATCTACCTAGTTTTTTTTTAATGATTATAAAATATTATAATAACAGAAGTCTTTATATTTTCCACTCCCTCATTGGACCATACGATAATATTGATGTTTTTTCCTCTTTTTTTTTCCTTGAAAAGGGTTAATATTGATGTTTAATTGTTTGCCTCTCTGGAAAAAAAAAAGAAAAAGAATGTATATGTATATATTTGATGTCTGTCGGATTGTACGATAGTATTGATGTCTGTCCACCGACAAATAGTGGCTTATTTATTTTTCTCCCTTTCACATTGAATTTTATTATTATTTTTAAAGTTAAATAACCATTTTAAGTTTTTTTTTTCCCTTAAATGTTAAAACTTAAAAAATTCCTCCACCAAGAGACGACTGAGACACTTTGGTAGGAAGTCATCTCTTGTATGTGGCGCTGTTGAAAGTTTAATTCTCACCACGAATTTGTTGAACACAAGAATGGAAAAAATAAAGAAAAAATCTTCCAATTTCGACTTGATTTTGATGTGCTTCATATAATTTTAAAGTTTCACTACTGTCCCTATTAATTTAGTATTTTTTTCAGAAAAATTCCTATTGTTATTAGATGTTAATTTTTTTTTTTTTTTTTTAAACATTAGAGAAGTAATAATTTGACTTTCTAAGCTAATTAATTGTATCAAGGTGTTAATGGGGTAAAAAACAGAAAAAATTAGTAAGTTTACTTTATTTCCTAATATACCTATTTTAATAGCAACTGTCCTTAAGTTGATAGGTTGACTCACACACACTTTAGATTTGTCGAGATTCGATCATTTTATTATAAGCTACTCTGTTATTTTCTAATCTAGGAAAAAATGCTTTTCGATTATCAAAATTGCATATTTTTTATTCATAAAAAAGAAATATATAGATAACGAAACTGATAAAAAGATATTCATTAAAATTCTATGTATTGTGTATGAACGTGGCTGATCCCATTTTCATTTTTATTTTTGTTTTAAATCCTTTTTTTTTT